>NC_142930.1:88500036-88567536 GCF_046866305.1 Octopus bimaculoides | reverse complement strand
ATGAAGGAATATTCCAAGTGGCTTTTCGTTTTCCTATGTGTTCGTTCCGTTGTCTGTAGTTCATTGTTCTAACGTCCTGTACCCTGATATGCATATATATACACATGTAGATGTAAGTATGTACATATATGTGTGTATACATGTATATATATTCTTTGTATTATATATATATATATATATATATATATATATATATATAATTCTTTTTACAATAGTGTTGACAGTGACTTCGAAGTTTCGGTCTAGCCTTCATCAGACAGTCTGATAATGAAGCAGGCCGAAATTTCGAAATATATATGTGTGTGCTTTGTTCCCCATCACCACTGGTTCGACAAAAGAGACCGATATAATAAGTGACTAACTTTAAAAAAAAATAAAATAAGTACTGGGGTCGATTCATTCGACTAATAATTATTCAAGTCGGTGCCCCAGCATGGCCGCAGTCTAATGACTGAAACAAGTAAAAGATAAAAGATAACTCGACATCAACAAACTGTATACACCTCTCTCTCCAAGTTTCAAAATCGTGGTTATTTTTCTATTTGTCTGACATCCTCCTCCATTTCGGTTTCACCAATCAAATTTTCGTGGTCGGGAAGATCGCTTACTCAGAAACTCTGCCATCCTCTCTGACCCATTTTTGCAATTTTTATTTTCTATATATCACATATAAACATGTACATCTTTTAGATCATTGTCATTTTATAAAATTTTGCTGACAAATTTTTCAATTCACATAAACATTTACATGAAAGAAAATTACCGGGGAACTTTCATCTACTTCTTCCAAATTCTTCTGTTAAACTGTATTGAAACCATTAGTGGGAATATTTTATCACCACAACTAGTCGCACACCACAAGGTTTAACGGACCATACAAAAGCAAGCCAACACGCCCGCAGTATTACCACGAGCGATGGCGAGGCTAAGGCATTGGGAAAGCCAAGCGCCCTCACCGGCATCACCTGACACCTCGATGGGACGGGCTGCCAACGTTGACGAGAACTTCACGGTTAGTGGCCCAATCCGTCCGAACGTCTCAAACGCCACAGGTTGGAAGGGATAGTTCAGTGTCAGGTGCCAATACTTCAGGGTTTTCTTCCGTTCGGCTACGGAAGTAGTGACCCTCCCATTAATTGCAGCATCCAGGATGTGGGAGGGAGCAAAAGAGTCGCAGACTGTGACGTCCCAAATGAGCCACCTACCTCTAACCCGAGACAGAGGGTAAGACCATTTGGCCTCTTTCCGTCACTTCTGGATAACCCCGACGGCTCCAGAACTGAGCCAAGACCCGCTTAATGATTAGGTTTAGCTCGGTGTGACGAGCGAAGTCAACAATGATAGGAGCAATAATACAAGCTGGGCTATACTTTTGCAATTGATTTTTCTTTAGAGATCCCGCGACGGTCTCCCGAAACTGGTGAGGTCGGTCTGGTTAATATTCATTTTCAACGACTGATAATCGACGACTGCAAGACGGAGGTGGGGGAAGAAAAAGGAAGACAAAGCCGGTCAAGAAATCCAGGATGTTGATGCTTTGAGGGATCGTTGGACCTTCATGACTGCATAACCAACAAATAAACGTTTTGTTACTTTCACCAACGAGAGAGTCTTTACATAGTAGTTTGTGCCAGCTAGAGATAGCAGCCAAATCATCACCAAATCATACAAACAACTATCTTATGAATGGAAAAGCACATTGGATAATGAAGTTTTAAGTCTTAAAACTATTATGTCTGGAAAATAAGTGAACGATTGAAGGTAATAATGATAGGGGCATTAAAGGCAATGAATTGGCAAAATCGTTAGCTGCCGACTAAATGCTTAGTGGCATTTCGTCCGTCTTTGTGCTCTGAGTTTTATTTCCACCGAGGTCGACTTTGTTTTCCATCCTTTTTGATGTCGGTAAAATAAGTACTAGATAAGCACCAAAATAGATGTAATCGATTCCCCACCCCACCCGAAATTTGAAGCCAACAATGCTAGGGACAATAACACAAGCTGGGCTATACTTGTAATTGAAATGGCGAGCCTTGACACTCACTGAGTTTTGTTGAGTCTGGTTGAGGCGTTATTTTAAGGATACAAATTCTTTTACTCTTTTACTTGTTTCAGTCATTTGACTGTGGCCATGCTGGAGCACCGCATTTAATTGAGCAAATCGACCCCAGGACTTATTTTCTCTTTTGCCGAACCGCTAAGTTACGGGGACGTAAACACATCACCATCGGACACACAAACATATACACACACACACACACATATATATATACATATATACGACGGGCTTCTTTCAGTTTCCGTCTACCAAATCCACTCACAAGGCTTTGGTCGGCCCGAGGCTATAATAGAAGACACTTGCCCAAGTTGCCACGCAGTGGGACTGAATCCTGAACCATGTGGTTCGTATATATATATATATTTAAAAAAAAAAACTAGTGTAATAGGTGTAAAACAACCCGCTGTGAACAAATATGAAGAAAAAAATGTCTGGAATTCTGTTATAATTCAGTGAATAGTTAGTATTGTTGATCAGGAAGATTCATCGTCCAAAATTAACGGAGTATTCATTAAAAAAATATAAATTAAAAGATAATTTACACAACGATATATTATTTATCAGATATTCAATTTTAGGCAAAAAAAAAAAAAAGTGTGAGTAGGGGCCGGTTCTCCTAAATGTTAAATCGTTTTTTTTTTGTTTTTTGTTTTTTTTGCTTAGACTGGAATAAAGTAAAAAATGTCGATGTTCGATTGAAGCAAGTCGTGTTGGAAATCCTTTGATGATAGGGCTGTTCTGATCTACATAATCGCTCAACCAGCAAGAAAGAATAGTTAAATAACAACTCACACGCTACCATTTTAAAACGTATGCATTAGATTGATCAGTTTGCAGGAAAGAACAATGCCCACAACCTACAAAGATCCTTTAAAAGACCGCTGAGACTGATGTCATTAATGTTTTTCTTGAGCCTCTGTCAGTCAACTCCCACGGAAAAGGCATGAGCAAAGAAGTATTCTAGAGGGTCGATATGCTAGGAAGGAAGGACTGGACCTAGTGAACTGGAATTTAGGCAAAAATCGCACAAGTGAAAAAAAAAATAGGTAAAAATAGCACAATACGCTTACTGAAATATACACTCTTGGCTCATAGTCCGTATTTATCAGTTTCATTCTTTACTACATACATACATACATACATACACGCACGCACACATACATACATACATACATACATACATACACGCACGCACACATACATACATACATACAATGTGGAGGCGCAATGGCCCAGTGGTTAGGGTCGCGAACTCGTAGGAGTGTGTACAAGTAATGGTTGTAAGTTTGTTTAAGCCAGTGTGTATGTATAAATATACAAACTACTATGTAAAGACTCTCTCATTGGTGAGCTACGCAGTCACGAGGTCCTGCGATCCATCAAAATATATATAAATGGTGACTATATACAAAGTGTCATGTAAACATTTACATACATACGTAAAAACTTGTTTTGCCAATAGTGTATATTTCAGTAAGCTTATTGTGCCATTTTTACCTATTTTGTCGCTTGTGCCATTATTACCGTTCGTAATAATGACATTATTACCTGTGCCATTATTACCCCTAGTATGTGTGAGGGGCACAAGGGTGATGAGAAGAGGAGAGACGAATGGTTCGAGAAGTTGCGTGAGCCCAGTCAGTTCCGAGGATTATAAGTCATTATAATAGCGATGGAAATTGCAGAGAGGAGATAGCACGTCAGTGGGTGGGGCAGAGACTGAGGCTGGTCTGTCAGTGACTCGATGCTAGTCATTTAGATCAGGGGTTTTCAAACTTTTTGACTTACGGACCCCTTTATATTTCAGGTTTTACCTTAGGGACCCCCTTATAAACGCTTATGAAATTTATACATAAATATTTGCTTAAAATAACATATTTTTACATTTATTTATTTAACAGTATTTAACAAATAGGTTTATTGTCAATTAAAAGATTTCGATTAAGAAACATCTATAAAATCAAATTGCCCATAAAAAGTATTTGCTGTCCACGGACCCCCTGTCTTGTCCTTGCGGACCACAATTTGAAAACCCCTGATTTAGATGGTTCTCATCTGGATGGAGTTCAGGAAACGTGTGTGTGCTGCTGCTGCAAGCACAGTTTCAGATGAGAGCAATACTCCATTGTGGGTTTCACCTGATTTTTGTTGAGTGTCCAATAATTGTTAGGCGTGGATGGCTGATACATTCTTTTGGCCATGAAGAGAAGTGATATTCAGATACGCCATGCGTGAAAATGAAAAGATGTGATAGTCATGGCTGGAACATCTTTAAATAAATGCCAATTCAAGGCTGACCTGGGTTTAAATAACAAAAAAACTAATTTTGCTCATAATCATTTAAATTTTAATGTCGCTTAGATATAACATCTTACGCTTGAAATATGCTCGCTATTAAATTATCACTGTAATCCTGGACTAATATCCAACGTTTTCAAAATATAAGATGGCAATTTAAAAATATATGCATATTTATTTAGAATTCTGTAATTCATTTTCTTAATTTCATCTAGATATAAACGAGTTACTTGAATTCTAGAACTACAAAATATTAAATGTTGAAATTGACGATTATCTATTTTGAAGTAAAAAAAAAAAAAAATCATGTTTATTCAATTTGTTAGTGTGCATATGCAGGCAACGTATATATATATATATATATATATATATATATATATATATATATATATATATATAAAATGTATGTATATAAATAGATAGACATACACACACACACACACACACATATATAGAGAGAGAGAAAGAGGGAGAGAGAGAGATACACAAAGAATGTATGTTTCTGTGTGTATGTATGTATGATATATGTACATATGTATATATAATCTTATCCAAAAGTAATTCATTATTTTGCATTATCAAAGAAATGCGCATATTATGTATGTATATGGGTGTCTCCTCCACCACCTGTCCCACCCCCTTTCTCTTTCTCCCTCCCCTCTCTCTTTATCTATCTATCTATCTATCTATCTATCTATCTATCTATCTATCTATACATACATACGCATAGATAAATTAATGGATATGACCGACGTTTGTGCGTGTGCGTGCACTGGGATATTTATTTGCATATATATATATATATATATATATATATATATATATATATAAATTCTCTCTCTCTATATATATAATATACGCTCACGCACGCATGTATGTATGCACATATCTATCCATCTATTTATCTAGCTAATTGAAAAGTAACACAAATACATACGTAAGTACGTATGTAGGCATGGATGTATATGCGCGCACGCGTATGTATGCGTGTGAGCGTGTGTATTCTTGTGTTCCTTTTCAGTAAAATGATGTGTGCCATCATTAAAGAAATCTAAATAAATTGGATTTTCTTCGACTTTGATATTTATTTATATATTTATGCCTTTTCTCTTACTCACCCCAGTTTATTTATTATTTATTTTTTTTAATTTCATGTCTTGTAACTCAGTTACACAAAAAAGGACATATTTAGACATCTCTGTCAATTTTTAGAATTGTATCTGTTTTGTAAATTTTTCTTTTCACTCAATATATATTTTTTCCCCTTTTTTTACTGTTTAAGTTTTTAATATATTTCAAGTCTGAAAGTATTTTAATGAGATTTCCTTAAACTTCAAGAATTCAATAAATTTTTAGTTTGTGTATATTCTTTTTCTGTTATTTTTTTCTTTCTCGATTTCTTCATCTTTCTGTCCGTTCTTTCAATAAGAATTGTGACATCTCTTCAACATTTTTCTCAATCGAAGAAATATTACTGGTTTATTACTCCTGTTGTCCTGGAGCAAATAAGGTTTAAAGCATACAACACAAATGAATACTGGTTCTGTGTCTAGTTATACATTGGAATTTATCATGTAGCTGTCTTCATGTCAAAATCCTCAGGGACTTCTTTCTAAATAAAGGTTTGCAAACATACAGAGGAGTTGGTTACACACAAACACATGCACCCCTCCCCCCATTTGTGTATATAATTCAAGCATTATGTTTATCGAAAAAATTAGTACTAAATGTTACAGAGTATAGAGTTTGCTGCAACAATACATTTATCTTACAACTCGAGGTTTCTACTGCTACAAAATTATACATACATACATACATACATACATACATACATACAAACATACATACATACATACATACATACATAGGGAGAATTCACAAAAAAAACAAAAGACGACGACAGGGTGGTGTAGACAACAAACAGATGTATTAGTTTAACGCTCGGGTAGTGAAAAAGTCTTTAACGTTTCAAGCTTACACTCTTCCACAGAAAGGAACACAGAAAGAAACAAGGAGAGAAAATAAAGAATGTGTAGTCGCTAGCGATCTATCATGGCGAATGCCGGATAGAAGGGTCGCACAGGAGAGCTAGGAAGAAGGGGCCCTTCCGCTTGCTGCCCCCGGACCCCTCAAAATACACATATTGCCTACAGCAAACCCAAAAAGAGATGCCCCTTTAAAAGTGTCGCCCTGGGTGGACCACTCCTACCCATCTAGCAACGCTAGTACATATATATACATAACTATATACACATAGACATACATACATATATATATATATATATATATAGTTCAAAAAAACAAAAAAACAACAAAGTGAGGACGTGATATGGATAGTATTATTGGACGCTCAGGAAAGGAAAGAGAGAGTGTATGACGTTTCGGGCGTAGCCCTTCGTCGGAAAGATGGAAAGTTCGGAGAATGGAAGAACGGAGAAAGAGGAAAATGGTACCGATGCCCACGAGGTTACATGATGAAAAGACCGGAAGAGGAGGTGGTGGGGGAAAAGTTCTTTCTAAGATAGGAGAGTGAAAAAGGGAGATGAATATCGGTGCGCGTGCGAAAGTCTGCGAGTGTGTGTGTGATAACAGAACGTGTGTGTGCGTATGTATGTGCGTGTGTGTGTGTGTGTGTGCATGGTTTGGTGGTTTATCTGTTAGTGTGTTTGTGTGTGTGTGTGTGTGTATGACGTAGTGGAAGAAATTAGTAGCAGGACTGGTTAGTGGACGCTGTAGACAGTGTAGGTAGAAGGTCAACAGGTGGTTATTTGGGTGTGTGTGTGTTCGTGTTTGTGTGGGGTTGTCGGTGTTAGGTACGTGTACGTGTGTGTGTGTATTTTGTATGTGCGCGTGTGTGTATGTGTATATTGTGTATGTTTTCGTGCGTGCGTATGTGTTATGTATATGAGTGAGTATTGTGTATGTGAGAGTTGTGTGTGCATGTGTGTATATGTGTATGTGTGCATGTGTGTATATGTGTATGTGTGTCGTGTATGTGTGTGTGTGTGTGTGTGTGTGGTTTTATGTATGTGAGGGGTGTGTATGTGTGTGTTTATGTGTGTGCGTGCGTATGTGTGCCAGGTATGTGTGTTATTTTGTGTGTGCACTCCTGTGTGTATGTGTGTGCATGTGTATGCGGCTGTGTATGTAGGCGTGCGCGTATATATGGGTGTGTGTGTGTATATATGTGCGTTCGGCTATGTGTGTGTGAGGGCGCGTATGTATGTTTGTCATGTATGTGGGCGGTATATGTATGTGGACGGTATATATGTAAGGTGTGTGGGTATGTGTGTGTGTAGGTAGTGGTGAGATAAAAAGTAGAAAAAAGTAAGTGTAATAACAAGAGAATAAGGGATATAATGTAAGGGGGACGAGGGGGGGATTATAAAAAAAAAAAAAAAAAAATAATGTAAAGTGTTGCAGGGACGTAAAGGGGAGAGTCATAAGGAAGAGAAGGCTGTGTTGAGTCCGAAGGGGAAAGAAGAATTAAGGTTGAAAATGTAGCGTTGCTCCAAGTGGAGTCGCGAGGGAGTGGACCCATGGTGCAGGGCGAGGCCAAAAACGGAGATGTTAGAGGGAGAGTGGTTGGGCAGTTGGAAGTGACGGCCGACAGGGGAGTCCGAACCTAGCCGAACGTCCCTTAGGTGTTCGGTGAAACGGTCGGCCAGCCGGCGGCCCGTCTGCCCCACGTAGAGTTGGTTGCATAGGGTACATTTGATGCAGTAAATAAGGTTGGAGGAGGTGCAGGTGAAACTGTGTGGAATGTGAAGTGTTTGTAGGTTCGATCCGGTGACAGAGGTAGTGTTGGTGATGAAGGGGCAGGTGTGACAGCGGGATCTGGAGCACGGGAAGGAGCCGGGTGGGGGTGGGGAGGAAGAGGAGAAGGTACTGCGGACCAACATAGAGTGGAATCATACTTGGAGATTCATGGTTGTATATATATATATATAAAATACAAAATAATATGTGAGTATATGCATATATACGTACATGTATGTACATACCTACATCTACATGTATATATAGATGCATATCTGGGTACAGGACGTTGCAAAAAAAAACGTGGACAAAATGATAAACAGAGTACAGAAAACACACAGGCCACATAGAGAACATTTCCAACATCAGCTGCCACCATTCTAAAACTAAGTGTTTTGAAAAGTTAGGGCAGAACACATTGTTAGAACGGCTCTTCCCACGGAGACAAATTAAATTTATAACATGGAAGAATGTAATGGCAGACAGAAAGCAAGACAGGAAAACGAAACAGTGAAAATAAACAAGAAAGGCTATTGGCCAGAGGTGAAAAAAGTATGTGTATACTGAACGCTGTGATGCGATGAACTGAAAGGAAGAGAGATGAAGGGAGTTTGTGCGAGCTTGGCGATGGCCAAGATATGATAGCATGGAAGGCGGACGTTAAACGATGAAGATGAAGAGAAAATTCACAATATAATCAGACACCATGAATTGCATTTCGAAAAGTGATGATGTAACTCTTCAATGCTGTAAAACAAAGAATTGTCAGGAATGAAAGGGTTTTTAAGAAGTGTAAAGTGGGTTGTGAGATAAAATAAGCAAAGGTGGCAACACATGTAACTCAGGAGTTATGCTGGCTGGTAGTAAAACAGGACAAGTATAATGATTGAGATGTGGTTGTGGAGGCCATGAGTGGATGAAGAGATGGGAGTTATGGCATGGGGAAGATGTAAAAATCTGTTTCAACACACATTTTTGCATCAAGAATCTTACAAACCAAACACAAAAAGCAAAATTATGAACATATAAACTTTGTTTTAAAGAGACAACTATAAAAATATGTTTTACATTTTGAACTGTTTAAATACTTTTGCAGTTGATGATTTTCATCATTTTGCCTTATTTTCATTGTTTTTCAAATAACTTTTTCAAATATGCCTTAATTTTTTTTCCTTAATACATTTATAACACTGTAACATGATTTTTGTCGTTGGGTAGCAACTATTATTTCCTAATTTGCTTACCACAAGAAAGTATGTAAAATGGCTAATATTTCCTCTAAACTTTGCTTTTGTTACTTTTATTCAGACCCCAGTGAATCCCTCTCAATATATTGCTATGATACTCCCCCTCTACATCTGCTCATGATCAGAGATGCACATATTGACATGCTCAAGTGGTTAAGGACAAGCAACTAACAAGCAAATTTGTGGTATTGAGCAGAATATTTGCTATAACAATATTACTGCTTCAGTGCTGAATCTGTCTGAAATGTAATGGAAAATAGGTCAGTTTCAAAACATTGATGTCCAGGTCATAAAAGCAAAGGGAATAGCAGTCATCTCCTTTGATTTTTAGATAGAAGCAAATAGGAAACAATGCTTACTGAGCAAAGACAAAAAGAAGATAAAAATCTTGTTACACAGTGTAATTGATTATCTCTGTTTATTTCTCTACCTTCACCTTCTCCCTTAATTCCTCTCTTTGTCTCCTCTTTTTTTCATTCCTTCTATTTTATTTTATAACTTTTATTTCTACTATACTTTTACACTTTATTATACAGTTCTGAACTGTCTTGCTTTCATTTTTTTGTCTGTCTCTCTCTAACTACCTGGCATTTATTCTTTCTCCGCTTCCTCTTCTCTTCCTCCGTATTCTTCCCTATCTCTGATTCTTTCTCTCTCACTGTGTATGTGTGTGTAACATTCCTCACTCATTGTCTGCAACCAAGCCAAGTATGTGCACTAATCCTGAATGTCTTATGTTAACTCTCTATAGCATAAGAGTTAACTTAAGATGTTTTACTCTCTCTCTCTCTTACCTCCTCTTGCTCTGTGATGTAAAACATGACAGGAGAAGCCAACCAACCAACAAACCAACCAGTATTTATCTATCATTTTATATATGTATGCATGTGTATGCGTGTGTGTTTGTGTGTGTGTTTACACATTTGTTTTTGTATGTATGTATGTGTGTATGTATATATATATATATATATATATATATATATATATATGTATGAATTTGCATACATACATACATGTGTGTGTGCATGGAAACAGATTTATATGGATATAATTTACATGCTTATGAAAGTGTATATCTGTATCTGAATAATTACATGTGTATATATGGGCATATGTATGTTTATATTTTACATAATGTGTATAAATTTATTCAAATTTACATGTGTCTGTACACACATATATCAGATTCTTTTTACTTCATGTTCTCAATTTGTTTTCATATCAATCATTTAATTCTTCTTCATAATTATTATTTTTATCTTATTTATTTTATAAACAATGCACTCTTCTCATCCTTTATACTTAAACCTCTATTTTTGCATATTCCTTTATGACATGTGTATATTAAAATCCATCTATATTTGCTATTTCTTAATTTAGAATGTAAAGGAAATATGTCTGTTTCAAGAAGAAATGGAAGTGGAAGTATATTTGGAAGTCCACCTGATATCTATTTTCAACACAAAATAACTGGTGTTACTAAAGAAATCTTGCTTGAATGGTTGTCCTCTCTTAATGATGAGAATGAAAAGAATATTTCTGATTGTTACCCATCAATGGTACATTTTTTTCCTGTTGCATTATCTTTGAGTATTTTGTTAATTGTTAGTACTAAGTACTAATCTTCATGTAAATAAGGTTCAGGAAAAAATGGTTGTTTTCCCCAAGATATACTACATGTAAACTAAGCCTTCAAGTCATATCTCTTGAACTCAATAAGAGCAGTTATGGAACTTAAATAATATAATGTACATTAATACTGAATAACAATCTTTTGCACATGGTATGATTGCTTATTTTATCATCAAGTTCAGCATTACCCAAACAGGATTATTTGAGTGGTTACTATATCTTCTGTGAGACATAGTGGCATATATATATATATATATATATATATATATATATATATATATATAGTAAATCCCAAAAAGAAGAACAAACGCAAAAAAGCAACAACGCGAGGACATGGTACTTGTAAAGTATTAGCAGACGCTCAGGGAAGGAAAGAAAGATGGTTTAACATTTGAAAGATGGTTTAACATATATATATATATGTATATTCTTTTATCTGTTTCAGTCATTTGACTGCAGCCATGCTGGAGCACCAGCTTTAGTCAAACAAGTCTACCCCACAACTTACTCTTTGTAAGTCTAGTACTCATTCTATTGGTCTATTTGCCGAAATGCTAAGTTACAGGGAGGGACGTAAACACACCAGCATCGGTTGTCAAACGATGGTGGGGGGACAGACACAGACACACAAACATACACACACACACACATATATACATATACATATACATATATATATATACGATGGGCTTTTTAGTTTCTGTCTACCAAATCCACTCACAAGGCTTTGGTCAGCCTGAGGGTATCGTAGAAGACACTTGCCCAAGGTGCCACACTGTGGGACTGAACCCAGTACCATGTGGTTGGTAAGCAAGCTACTTTCCATACAGTAACACCTGCACCTATTATGTATATGTGTGTATATATATATATATATATATATATATGTATATATGTATTTATATACATATATATGTATATATGTATGTATATGTATATATATATGTATGTATATATATGTATATATATACACGGTGCGTAAGGTATCTGAAGACATACCTTTTTTGGGTCAATGCTGCATTTTTTGCTAACTCTGTATGATCTTTGTTTCAGAAAATAATAATGGCAGACTCTCACCTTACTCAAGAAATGAAGAGTCATGCTGTTATTGTGGTTATAAAAGCTGAGCATAGTGATCTAGAAATATCTCGAATTTTAAAAGTTGCTAGATCTTTCATCTACAAAGTTTGTAAGGAACTAGAGACTGAAGATGGAAAAGTATCACCAGTATCAAAGCATAAAAAGCATTCTAAATGCTCTGAAATCATCAGAACATCTGAATTTATCCAGCAAGTTCAACAGACCATTGATTACAATCCCAGAAAGTCCATGAGGCCAATTGCAAAAGATCTCCATGTGTCAGAAGGAACAGTCAGAAATGTTGTCCACGAAGACATCAGATGGAAGTCATATATGATGAAGAAAGGTCAATTTGTCAGAAAAACAAAAGAAAATTACTACATCAGATCTAAAAGGCTCTTAAACAAACTGAAAAATCCAGCAGAAGAAGATTTGATTTGGATTTTCTCAAATGAGAAAAGCTTTGACCAAGAACAAAAAGTTAACAGAAGAAATGACAGATGGTTATGTGCAGACCGTTCTGAAGTTCCAAGTGTTATGCATACAAAATTTCCTTCAACTGTCATGATTTTAGGGGTTGTCAACAATGAAGGACATGTGATGTCTCCTTACTTCTTTCCACAAGGTCTTAGTGTTAACTCTGCTGCCTACTTTGAGGTCCTGGAAATAATTGTTAAGCCTTGGATAGACAGTATATGCAATGGAAGGCCATATGTGTTTCAGTAAGACTCTGCACTATCACACATGGCTGTAGTAACACAGGAATGGATGGCTGAAAATTTTCATGATCACATAACACCTAGCATTTGGCCTCCTAATTCCCCAGATCTCAATCCATTGGACTATTACATGTGGAGCATTGTTGCCATCAAGTAGATTACTGGAACTTTGGCTACTATGACTAAATTTGGGTTGAATACAGAAGTGGTTTCCCACTGTCTTCTCCAAGCTGGTGGGATTTGAACTTAGAATGTAGAGAGCTGGAAGATATGTCATGAAGCATTTGTGCCGACATGCCAAATAATTCTGCCACCCTTCCACCCACAGAGCAACATGAAAGGAAGTGTTTTGCTCAAGAACACAATGCACCACCCAGTCTAGCAATCAAACCTGCAATTTAGCAATCATAAGTGCAACACCCTAATCATTAGGCCTCGCACCTTCACACACGCTCTCTCACACACACACACACACACACACACACACACACACACACACACACACACACACACACACACACACACACACACGTTAATTAGATGGAAATGCATTTTTGAGTTATTTTTATGTTTAATTCTATATTCACAATTTTATAATACATGCACTGCATATTCCTGAAGGTGGAAAAATCCTGGCATCTGTTGGTAGTTAAGGGAGGCTGTGAAGAAAATATGACATCTTCAGGAATAAGGGAAATTGAATTAAAGCAAGAGCCTGATTATTGGAAACTTTCTCAAAATTTCAATGTGGTATCTGATGATATAATCGGTGCCAAATCTATCTAAGATAGTTTAATGATTTGTTTAACTTTATGGGAAAGATTAAAAAAAAAATTAATAAAAAAAAAATAATTAATAAAAATACATATTTGTGTGTAGTGATTCACAGGGACACAAAAGGTAGTTCAAGGATTCCCCAAGCGTAAAAAAATGGTTGGGAAATTCTGATCTAGATTAGAATTTATTATTATATCAATATGAACTAACATTTTTAGCAGCTCTCTGTTGTTACATGTTTAATGTATTGCAATATCATATATGTGTGTGTCTTAATTTATAAACAAAATATCAACGTTGAAAGAGGAATTTAAAAAATAACATGGAACACAAAAACGGATAATACTTTTTTAATGATTTCAGAAATGTTTTCAGAATAATTTTGAACATTTTCATCTAATAGGTTTCTTCTACTATATTGATTCTTTAATATTTGTGTAGATAATACACAATCACAGCAATAACAATGAAAATTACTTATATATTTCTTTCATCAGAAACTGTTTCATAGATATTATTGAAAATGGATTGTATTAAAGCTCCTACAAAGTATATGTATGTGTGCACACATGTATGCATGTGTGTGTATGCTCATATATGTATATACATATGTATATATATGGATGTATACAAATATAAATATATATGTTTACACCCTCACACACACACACATCATCATCATCATCATCAACACTTAATGTTCACTTTGCATGCTGGCATGTGTTAGATAGTTTGATAGGAGCTGGCTAGGCAGTAGTTTGCACCGTGCTTCACTGTCTGTTTCGGCATAGTTTTTACAGCTGGATGCCATTTCTAACACCAGCCACTCCACAGAGTGGATTGTGTACATATGTGTGTGTGTGTGTGTGTGTATGTATATGTGTGTGTGTGAGTGTATGTATATGTATCTACAGATGTATGTATGTATATATATATAATATGTATATAATGTATATATATATATATATATATATATATATATATATATATATATATATATATATATATATATATGCATATATGCATATGTATATGTACATGCCTACATCTATACGTATATATAATATAAGCATTCGTGGGCACAGGACATCATAAAACGTGTACAACAAAAAAATACGAAGCATAAATACATGGGACATGAACTATTCTTTTGAACAACGAAAGACACAAATGGAAAACAAAACAAACAACATAAAGAACGACCCTTCATCAGTTATTGGCTGTTTTTCTAGTCTCGTATTTCGAGCGTTTAACATCAATATACGCTTTCGATGAAACAGTTGCTCCCACAAAGCAAATTAAATAAAATTTGGGATTTTTGCGAAAGATCAAAATAGGTAACGCAAGCAGGACAGTGAAAACAAACAGGAAGTGTTGCTAAGCCTAAACGAGGTTGTGGTGGCAAACACGTAAATCAAGCGTGGACAGGAGACAAACAAGAACACGTCGTCCTTGTTCCAACTACAACGTGGGACTAGAAAAACTGCCAACAACTGATGAAGGGTCGTTCTTTATGTTGTTTGTTTTGTTTTCCATTCGTGTCTTTCGTTGTTCAAAAGAATAGTTCATGTTCCATGTACTCGTGCTTCATATTTTTTGTTGTACTTGTTTTATGACGTCCTGTGCCCACGTATGCTTATATATATATATATATACGTATAGATATAGGTATGTACATATACGTATATATATATATATGCATATATATATATATATATATATATATATATATATATATATATATATATACAAGGTATGTGTGTGAGTGTGTACATATATATAAGTGTATACTAGGTATTCAATGACAGATGTATGTAAGTGATGTTGAAGTTTATAAATGCAGTCACTTTACCAGTATACAGTCTCTAGTTCTTCAGAATCAGTTACAATGGGGTGGTCTTTGTGATGAGGATGGATGATAATTGAATCATCTAACAATTCATATATGGTGAGCTAGCCCTGGGTAAAATTCCCTGAATGTTGAATAGGTACATGCTATACACTGACATCCCCTCTTGTCCCTCCCCTCTTGTCCCTTCCCCTCTTGTCCCTTCCCCTCTTGTCCCCTTCCGAGAACCACTATAATTCCTCATTCTCTTTCTCCACCCATGCTCTCTCCCCTCTGCTAGACTCCATCCTCAGAATGACTCCCATTCTTCACTATTTTCCTCCAGCCATGATCTCTCTCCTCTCTAGCTATGCTCCATCCATCAATCCATCCACCTCTTTCATCTCCTATCTTTCTCAATGCCCTCACATATCTAACATAAACCCTATCTTTGAGCCCCTCCTTTACCTTTCACCTTCAATTACTACAGCCACTTCTGTCTCATCAAACCATCTCCCCTCACATTCTTATGAATTTTTTCCCTCTATCCCTCTATCACTTCACCTGTACCCCCCCCCCCCCCCCACACACATCCCATGCTCTGAGGCTGTATCCTGACCTATCTACCTATATCTCTCTTACTCTTCCTATTTCTATCTATCTCTCTAAGTTTTCTTCTCCCTTCTACAACTGGGATATCCTTGTATCTCTTCTACAGTAAGACTCCTATCTGTAACCTTCTATTATTCTTTAAACTTCTCATCAACTGGTACAAAGCCACCTCCCTCAATACTAATACCTCCAGTTAAGAGGACTTTGTCTTCTCGTGCATGGTACTTGGTGACCCTGCTGGTGCTAGTGCCAGGAAAAATAAATCACTCAGTATTCTCTGTAAAGTGGTTGACATTAGGAACAGCATCCAGCCATAGAAGCTATTCCACAACAGACAACAGAACTTGGCATAGCCCTCTGGTTTGCCAACTCTTGTCAAACCATCCAACCCATGCCTGCATGGAAAATGGATGTTAAGTGATGATGATGATGAGTTAGCCCTGGGTAAAAGACCAGCACACAAACTGGAATTAAGGCAGAAGGACTGCAAGAAGAATATACTGGAGAAGGTGAAGATCTTTGAAGATGGATGGGGAGTGGGGAAACCTTGCTCTATTAACCATGGAGGATAATACTGAATAATGTGAGGAGAGAATTCAAACAAAATTGAATTGAGCATAGACATCTCAAGAGAGATGTTTGCAAGGATCTTGATGTAAATTTGCTTGAGAATGTTGGCACACAGCTCAATTCAACAAGTGTCAGCATGTCTGTTTAAGTGAGACAGGCTTTAGAAGTCATCATTGGAGTTACACATACAGAGAAGTTGTTAACTATGCATTATACAGCATTTCTACTTGAAGGAGTATGCAAAAGAATGTGTATCAAGAGATGATCTGAGACGTCATATGAAAGTTCATGAAAATGATACTAGAACATCTACGACAAGAGGTGTCCATCATTGCTACATCTATACAAAAGAGTATAAATCCCTTGCAAGTCTGAAAAGTCACATCTGTGCTGCACATTTTTTAAAAGAGAATAATTAAGTGATGGTATTACTCAAAATTGAATTGCAGTCATCATGTATATATATATATGTACATCATCATCATCATCATCATCATCATCATCATCATCATTTAACGTCCGCCTTCCATGCTAGCATGGGTTGGACGATTTGACTGAGGACTGGCAAACCAGATGGCTACACCAGGCTCCAATCTGATTTGGCAGAGTTTCTACAGCTGGATGCCCTTTTTACCGCCAACCACTCCGAGAGTGTAGTGGGTGCTTTTACGTGCCACCGGCACGAAGGCCAGTCAAGCGGTACTGGCAACGGCCATGCTCAAAATGATGTATTTTACATGCCACCTGCACAGGAGCCAGTCCAGCGGAACTAGCAACGACCTTGCTCGAATGTCTTTTCACGTGCCACTGGCACAAGTGCCAGTAAGGCGATGCTGGTAACAATCACACTCAAATGGTGTTTTTACGTGCCACTGGCATGGAAGCCAGACAGCTGCTCTAGCAACGATCATGCTCGGACAGTGCTCTTAGCGCTCCACTGGTACAGGTGCCATCACGATTTCACTTGCCCCAACAAGTCTTCGCAAGCCGAGTTTAGTGTCCAATGAAGGAAAGGTACACATAAGTGGGCTGGCTACACCCCTGGCAGAGGCCTTGGATTATGGTCTCACTTGGCTTGCCGGGTCTTCTCACGCACAGCATATTTCCAAAGGTCTCGGTCACAAATATAAATATATATATATAATGTGTATATATATGTAAATGTATGTGTATGTATATGTCAATCCTACCTGTGGTATATAGGCAGAGATAACTGTCACTGTTAAGTTGCATATAACTAGTCTCATCTTAATTATCCTATTGCACACCTTGTCTACCTCAGTTACTTTATCCATTTCTCAACTAACAGTATGCCTACTCCAGTCCTGCTCTCACTATTACTCATTCAAAACAATTTCTGTTCTCATTTGTCTGTGAGGAGTTTTGGTTGAGGATCTTTTCTATCTTACCTCTTGTACACAGCACTCATCCACTTGTTTCTGCTCCAGCATCTCCACAATCTCACTAGACCTACCTTTCATCATGCCTGTATTTCTGGCTGTAGCACTAAAGTTTTGGAATTTACAGGAAGTGGGGAGGGGTGTGTCTCTCTAATGGAAAGGCTGTTTGTTTTTGGTTCATTGCTGCTTGAAGATATCTGTACCTGTGAAGAATAAGAAAAGTTATGTTTTGGTTTGCTAGCAGTTGTGCTTTGGTTTACTGGCAGATTTATGCACATTATCATATTTGTCCTTTCATTTAATTTGCTATCATTCAGTCGTTTATTCATTTTAGAACACTTGTTGCATATTCTAAAACAAGTGCTGCTTGCAAGTATTATCATCAGCATTATTGTTTAACGTCTGCTTTCCACGT
Organism: Octopus bimaculoides; assembly: GCF_046866305.1. Taxonomy (NCBI): domain Eukaryota; kingdom Metazoa; phylum Mollusca; class Cephalopoda; order Octopoda; family Octopodidae; genus Octopus; species Octopus bimaculoides. The sequence continues at coordinate 88,549,140 of NC_142930.1, read as the reverse complement.
TGGCATGTGTTTGATGGTTTAACAGGAGCTGACCTGCTGCAGAGCTGTCCAGACTCCAATTGTTTGTTTTGGCATGGTTTCTATGGCTGGATCCACTTTCTAACTACCAACCACTTTACAGAGTATGCTGGGTGTTGTTTACATGCCACTAACATGGGTGTGTATATATAGCACCAGCACAAGTGCATTATATGTGGCACTGGCACCTACAAAACAAAGACCTCTCAGCTGGGACAGGGAATGGAGGCATGGCCATAAAGGACATGCCTGTATGTATGGATGGCTGAAGTAAGTATTCCTAATATCATTAGCATTACTGATGTTATGCATATTTACTTTGATGTCTTATTCATTTACAACCTTTGGCAGGATGCTGATAGGAGACAGGGAAGTAGTACCTGGTACACAAAGCATATAATATATAGGGGAATACAGTTACAGAAGTGGGAGGTTGAGATTTTTATGTATCAGGGGAAACTAGAAGGAAGATTTTAAGTATAGGTAGAGGGGGTGGGATTGCTGAGTGTGTCATGCATAAGTGAACCCCAAACTTTTATGACAGAGAGAGAAATATAGATTATTAATGAGAGAGGAGAAAGTATTTATTATTAAAGAGAACAAAAAGAGATATATTAAGGGGACAAAACAAGGGGTAACTTTAAAATAGTGAATGGATGTGACAAAATTAAAGATAGGAAAAACATAAAATGATGCCTTCTTATCTTAGTAAATACATAGTATGTGTGTGTGTGTGTGTGTGTGTGTGTGTTTGTGTTTGTGTGTGTGTGATTAACTTGCTGTTAACTTTTATTTAAGCTTTTCACTGGGTTTGTAGAAACTCAGGTTAGTAAACATAATAAATGTTTTTATGTCTATAGAAAAATATTTGTCTTGATTTCTTCCATTAAACTCTTTCAACATACAAAGTATTCTTTCTATAAATAACAACTTCAAACATCAATTTTACTTCTCATTTTAAGATGTTGCAAGTTTTACTGAGAATTCAGTCTCATTGATAACTGCTTTATGCATGTACATAGAGAGTTAATGCTGTGCAACATGTGCGTGTGTGCGCACACACACACACACACACACACACACACACACATGCACATACACACACACACACATGCACACGCACATGTACATGCACACACACGTCCCACCCACTTAAACTTTAGCAATAGTTGGATACTAACTTGATGATTTAATCTGTGTTGAACATTTCTGATAAACTGATTAATAAACTATCATGGTATTATTACAATTAAATTACAGGGTATTTTTAAATATGGTGAATTTGCTGAATTTATATTTTTGACATGTGAAAAGTTCAAACTTTCTGATGAAGTTCGTTATCTTGCAGTAGAATTATTTGACAGGTATGTTTATTACATTATTGGCTTTCAATTCTTGATACAATGGTAGAATGGCAGGAATGATAGAATGCTAGACTAAATGCCTTAGAATTTAATCATATACCTTAGAGTGTTATCATATTTAAAGTAGCGAGCATTAAAAAGCTAATTAAACATAATTATGTAACAAGAACATTACTTTGCTCTCCAAGTTAAGACACCCAGTGAAGTCAGATTTCTCCAGTCATGTACAAGGATCAGCTCATTTGATGATCTTCCATGTCAAGGAATCTGTGAACTTATATCAATGTGCAAAAACATTTATTATTTATTGAACACTAAATAATTGTCAAATATGCAAATCACGTTTTGATTGAAGAGATTATTTCTAGTTATGTATGCTGTTTATATTGGTCAGATTGATGTCTTCATCTTGATTCTTGCTCTCACTAGATTTTGACTGAAGTACGCTCCAGCCTTCTTCAGGTGTCTTGTGTTGAACTTGGTTGTTGTATCAGGAGTTTTTGAATCTACAACTTGGTTGTTGTATTAGAATTTTGAGCTCAAGACACCTGAAGAAGTCTGGAACATACAAAAGCTGAAATGTAGTGAAAGCAACAATCAAGATGAGGATACCAATCCAACTAATATAAATGGTATACATAAGTTCTTTATTTCAGATATATAGAATTGCATTATTTTTAGTTGTCTATATTCTACATCATGATTTGTGAACAATAGCTTTGTTGGTTAGAATACAGATTTCCAGTTGACTAATCACTGGTTCGCGACACTGATAAGGGATTATCACTTGATATTATTTTGATTTCTTGCTAATGTTTTTAATTTACTGATGTACATTGGCAAAAGGTATACACATATATGGGTGCAGGTGTAGCTGTCTGGTAAGACGCTTGCTTCCCTCTTTCACAGGTACCCTCAACCACGTGGGTGTGGCACTTTTTCACACAGCTATCCACACAGCTATCCATTCTTGCCACATGAACATACCAGCACAATCGTCTCTGTTGCACACCACAACTGATGCTTCTTAGGTCCAACTTTTCTCTCAAGGTACTTACACTCTGTCGAGTATGCACACTGACATTCCATATCCATCAGAGCATACTGGCTTCATTTCTTTCGAGCTTACGCATGTCCTCAGTAGTCATGGCCCATGTTTCACTGCCATGTAGCATGGCTGTTCGTACACATGCGTCATACAGTCTGCCTTTTACTCTGAGCGGGAGGCCCTTTGACACCAGCAGAGGTAAGAGCTCTCTGAACTTTGCCCAGGCTATTCTTATTCTAGCAGCTACACTTTCAGCGCACCCTCCTCCACTACTGACTTGGTCACCTCGGTAATGGAAGCTATGAGCTACTTCTAGTTTTTCTCCCTGGAATGTAACAGAAGTTGTTCTCTGCACATTTTCAGTGTTTATTGCTCCGGAGCATCTGCCACATACAAAAACTATCTTCCTAGTTAGCCTTCCTTTGATGTTGCTGCACCTCTTATGTGTCCATAGCTTATACTGGGTATATTTTATGGAGTTTCTACCTATGCCTTTTCTACAGATCGAGCAAGGCCATCTACCTGAAGGGGTTTGTGGTTTGTCTACCTTCCTACTTAGGACTTTGGTTTTAGCTAGGTTGACTCTAAGGCCCTTCGATTCTAATCCTTGCTTCCACACCTGAAACTTCTCTAGTTCTGATAGTGACTCAGCAATTAGTGCAAGGTCATCAGTATAGAGGTGCTCTCAGGGGTATGCTGTCTTGAATTCCTGTGTTATTGCTTGGAGGACTATGATAAATAGGAGGGTGGCTTAGTACTGAACCTTGGTGGACCTGTACCTCTACCTGGAATTCTTCACTGTACTCGTTGCCAACCCTCACCTTACTGACAGTGTCCCTGTACATGGCTTGTACAGCTCTCACTAACCATTCGTCTATCCTTAGTTTCCTCATTGACCACCAGATAAGGGATCGGGGTACCCCGTCAAAGGCTTTCTCCATGTCGATGAAGGCCAGGTACAGAGGTTTATCTTTGGCTAGGTATTTCTCCTGCAGCTGTCTTACCAGAAATAAAGAAGATAAATCAGGTGAAGGAGAATAATGTTGTTTATAATGAAGAGCTTGTCTGTCCTGACATGGCTTTTTGTTTTTTTGTATGCAGTCAGTCAATTCTTTGGTAAAACTGTTTCATTCTCTTTGATAAGGTAGCAGTAATATACAGGAGACCTTGTAATTAATGGTAATAGTAATGATGATGATGCGGGTGATTTAGGTATGAGGCCGGCAATTTTGAGATTAAGAGGCGGAACTAGATGTTACTATCAATCCCAAGCACATAAAGAACCAGTTAAGTATTAAGTACAGGGTTTGATGGTATGGACTTAATCCTCACCACTCAAAATTGCTGGCCTCATGCCTAAATTCAATGATAATTATTGTTGTTGTTTGGATTGGCAGAGTCATTAGAGCATAGGAAGAAATACCTTACAGTATTTATTTTGACATTCTTCGACATTCGTTGCCAGTGCCCATGGGCTGGCTCTTGTGCGAGTGACAGATGAGGTTTTTCGAGCGAGATCGTTGCCGGTGCCCTTGGGTTGACTCTTGTGCGGGTGGCACATGAAAGACACCATTTCGAGCATGGCCGTTTTCATGCGGGTGACACGTAAAAGCACCCACTACACTCTCTGAGTGGTTGGCGTTAGGAAGGGCATCCAGCTGTAGAAACTCTGCCAAATTAGATTGGAGCCTGGTGTTGCCATCCGGTTTCACCAGTCCTCAGTCAAATCGTCCAACCCATGCTAGCATGGAAGGCGGACGTTAAACGATGATGATGATGATGATGATTCTTTGTTCTCGGTTCAAACCCCACTGAGGCTATCATTGCTTTTCTTTCTACTGGGCTCAATGAAATGAAGTACCAGTCAGGTATTAGGTGTGATTTAATTGACTAGCAGCTCCTTCTAATTTTCAGGCCTTGTACTTGAATTAGAAAGGATCATTAACAACAACAGCAACAACAATAATTATTGTGCAAACAACAAAGATTATGCTTTTAATAGGTGTGCAATAACTGTAAAACATCACTAAAAAAAAATGTAATGAGATGACATTTTTAATGATATCACAAATATTTCTGATATTAAATATGTATTTGTATTTGATGATGATGTATAGTTTGGTTTTCTTACATGAAAATGCAAATACCTTAAAAGAAGCCAATAATCACTGTTCCAGATTTATGAATAAACACACTGAAGAACTTTATCAGCATATTCTTACTTCAGTAAAGAATAAAAAAAAAAAATATTGGCATATTGTTCAAGAACGAATGCAGAAACAAATCCTACTGAGAATATCGTCCTGCTGTCAAATAGCTAGTAAATTAACATCACACTACAAAGTAAGATTGGTAATTAAAGTTTTAAATTTCTACAGATTCTTATGCATATTGGCTTAATTCTCTTTTATGAATTTAAAAAAATTCTTCATATAGTTAGTTTCACACCTGGGACATAATCAGTTATTTGTGTTACAGTTAAAAGTATTTAGCAGTTGCATTGAAGCTTCGGTCATTTCTGGTAGCCAGAGTATGACCATTATCTGTATTACTTTTTCTTTCTTGTAGACACACTGTAGCCATTGTTTATATATTAACCCATAAACTGCTGGGATTTTGCTGTATGTAACACGAACTGCTGAGCCTATTTTGGGTAAAGATCAACATCGATCTATCACTCGAAAAAAAATACTCAGTGTTTCTTAACACCTTCTGTAATTGGCTACACTGTTTCTGGGGTGAAAGGGTATTGTGTGCATACATTATATGTCATCAAAATTAGGTCAGATCATGCCCTACTTCTGTGGCCACGAACGTGGCCTGTTGCACTGTCGTGTTGGCCACTGAGGTGGCCTATTGCACTGTCGTATTGGCCATTGAGGTGGCCTATTGTAGTTTATGGGTTAAATATATACTGCTTTTGAGATTGAAGATTTTTATTGAATTACATTGATCAGTTCAAACAATTAAGTTCAATCTTCATGGCTAACTTATGCAGAAATAAACTCTGTTTATACAAATATTTTATAAAGTCTACAATGTCCCAATGCCAACCTTATAATTTAAAATATAATGAACTTGGCTGTGGCTTGGATAATGAGGTAATCTTGCCAAATGGGTCCTGGATAATATATATAGAAGTATAGAAGTACATCATGTCACAGAATCACTAAACAACTGGTTAGAATCATGAAGAAATATTCACCAGAAAGATATATTCTCATCAGGCATGTTCATAGAAATTTTGTAAGAAACTCATGAAGGCCCACATAATATTTATTGTTTTGTTATATAAATTGTAATTAAATAATGGTATTTACATGCATGTGAAAAATATACTTCATGATGAACTATATGGAGATTTTGTATCTACATTCATATCCATTAATTGTGAACTATGTAAACCTGTATTCTCCATTCAGTTTTACTCTAATATTAAAAAACAATATTAATTTAAAAACTATATGTTGTTAATAGCTATCATTATGGATTGGCAGAACCATTAGTGTTGAACAAAATGCCTTGTGGTATTTAGTTATGACCTTTTATTTTCTGAGTTCATATCCCACTGAAGTGAACTTTGTATTTCATTCTTTTGGGTTTCATAAATGAATACTGAGCAAAAAACTGGGGTTGGTTTAATCAGCTGTACCTCTATATAATATGAAATTGTGGCTATGTGCCATTATTTGAAAATCAATAGGTATTATCATCAAACAAATTACACTATGTAACAAGAGTTTTATTTTTTTGTCTTTGGTCAGTAACTGTTATTTCCTATTTGCTTTTATCTAGAAATCAAAGAAAATGATTTTTATTCCCTTCTAATTTTGTCTTTGTGACCTGGACATAAATGTTTTGAAACTGACCTATTTTCCATTACATTTCAGACGTATTCAGCACTGAGTTGCAAAAGCAGAAATATTGCTATAGCAAATATTCTGCTCAATACCACAGATGTGCTTTTCAGTTGCTTGACCTTAACCAATTGAGCATATCCCTTAGTGGCTGACAATATATGTGTCTCTAATCATGAGCAAGAGTAGTGGGGGAGTATCATAGTCATGTTTTGAGAGAGATTCTTTAGAGTTTGAATAAATGTAACTTAAGCAAAGTTTGAAGGAAATATTAGCCATTTTTCATACTTTCTAGGAGTATGCAAATAGGAAATGACAGTAGCTACCCAGGGACAAAAATCATGTTACACAGTGTTATATAATAATGTTTCTATTGGTGTCTGTTATGAAAAAAATCTACATATATGATTATTGTTACCTCAGGTCATAATAAATTCACAAATTAAGAACTTCTTGTCAGAATTTGACCTGAATTACAGTACAGAAAGTATTTTACAATCTGAAATACGTGTTCTTAAAACATTAAATTATGAAGTCTCCACTGCATCCCCAGTAACATCTTTAGAAATCATCTTGGAAATCTTAGGTGAGTTATATTCAGTATGTATCACAGTATTTATTTAAAATATAGTAATTTACATTCTAGTAGACAACCAACTGAAAAGTCAGCAATTTGTGTCTACTTATATTCAGTCATCAGTACTGTGTTGTATCTGTAGTTATTAATTACCAAGTCGGCAAGCTGGCAGGCTCATTAACACACTGGACAAAATGCTTGGCAGCATTTCATCTGTTTTAATGTTCTGAGTTCAACTTCTACTAAGGTCAACTTAGCTCTTCATCCTTTTGGGTTTGCTAAAGTAAGTACCAGTTGAATACTGGGTTGATGTAATTGACTTAACCCCTCCCTTGAACTTACTGGCCTTATGCCAAAATTTGAAATCATTAATTATAAAGTCCTTGTAGTTCTATGTAGATTGTACATTTAACCCAATGCCCAGTATAATGCCACTGTCTGACACTTCAATCTGACACTTCATCTAATTTGCTGGAAGTATCTACACCTAGACCAATGCATAAAAAAAAATTGCTAGTTACCATGCAGCTAATGATTCATTTTCTTCCTCCTTTTTCTCCTCCCATACCTAGAGATTCTGCAAAAGTTATGGACACTGTTCTTCATCCTCACACTAAGGCACTTTGAATGATTGTTGTATTGCCTCAAAATACCTTCAGTCAAATAGATTTGTGTTCAAAGGAGTTTCCAGTTACAACTAAGAAGGGAAAATAATTAAAGCTGTATTTCTCAAGAGTGCTGTTAGGCCTAAGTCAGGTCATTTTGGTAGGAACTTAAACCTAATCCATCATGATTCTCTGAGAAATTATCACTGTAACCCAGCTCTTGTTGTTTGATAAATAAATCTTATTGTATTTATTTATACATTTATCTACATAGGTTATATCTCATTTGGTGCGCAATGGCATTGTTGATTACATTTTTCCAAATGAACTAATCACTGGTCCATTGCATTTCTGGCAAGAGTGATAAGGATGTGTCTTTGCAACTAGTGCAGAACAAATATAATACCATGAATATGCACAATACATACACAGGCACACATGCGTACACACACATACATACCCATATGATGAGGTTTTGCACAGTTTTCACTGCCAAATTTCACTCACAAAGCATTTATCAATGCAAGACTGTGTCAGAGGATACTTACCTAAGTTGTCACATTAACTATTGTTAAATAAACTATTAACAATATAGAAAAGAATATTAGAATGTATGTCATTTTTTAATACTATTCACATTATATATTACAATTTATTTTTTCTTGCAATCTGAAGTTATTATAAATACTAAGATTTTTTTACATTTTTTTCTTTTATTCATAAGGTTTTGAATTTCCAGATTTAGATACAAAAATTCTTCATATGATATCTGTAAAAATAATGGATCTTGTGTATTTAGAACACAAAACTGCTTATAATCAGCTGTTTAAAAGAGTAACTGGTCAACAACAGTTCACTGAATCAGAAAGGTAAATTACTACATATATATATTACCTTACATCCATTTTTTTCTTAATACTTGCTTGGGTTGGACGGTTCTTCCCCAACACAGCATATTGCCACTTGTGTTCTTTGTCATCTCCTTCACGAAGTTCATCTTCCTGAACTCTGTCTTCACAGTTCTTCCTATGCTTTTCTCAGTCTTCCTTTTCTGCATGTTCCTTTCACTTAGGTTACTTGGCACACATCTCTGTTTAATTGTGATAATTCAGTTTCTGAACATATTTGGTAATCTTTGAGTTTTCTCTGTGAGTTCTTTATCTATTACTATAAATTGTTTTTATTAATATAAATTCATCAACACTGATTAAATGTTTCCTGCTTTGTTTTCAACATAATAGTTTCAGATTTTAAAGTCATTGTATACATGAATTTTGTGGTAAAATATTTTCAGGAAAAATGTCCATTGGCTTAAGGTCTTAAGATGACAGTTATAGTTGGTCTCTGTTCAAAGATGGTATCTTGTGTATAATCTGGTTGAGTAGTAAGGTACCAGGTATTGTTGAATGTTTTAGAGTGCTATTTTGTTGATTTAGAGTATTGATGTAAAAACAAGGTTTCTTTAAATTAATACTTCATAAGAGTGCTTTATTTTATCCTTACAAAGCTCTACTCAGAATATTTATATATGTATATCTAAAGAAATTTGTTGGTAATAGAGTGCAGTATTAAAAAAGCAGATTTATTATTCTCATGTAAGTATAAAATTAATTAATTGCAACAGAGCTGAAGCATATTTATAATATAAAACTTTAAAGGAACAAACAAACAGACAAAAACCCAAATGAGAAACAAAAAGGAAGAAAGTTCTATAATAGCTTAAATTTTGTCTGTAAAACTTCAGAATTTAAGAGATTGAGTCTTATTAACAATATCCTAAAGACCATTTTTGATTTATTATTGTGAAAGAGGGACTTGATGTGATGAGATTAGTTTTTTGTATGCCTGCTCAATATTAGCATGTTGCACTGTTAAATCTCACTATTTGACTATTTGTAGTCAGTTTTAGTTTTTGCTAAAATGTCTTTAATGGAATTAAATATACATTCTACTAAATATGATGTCATTGAAACATTGTTTCTCATTTTATAATTGTTGTGATGTCATATTTCAATGAATAGTGTAAATGATCACTAAGAGTTTTTGCAATTAAATATTGTTGATGTATCATTGCAGTGCACTTTCACTATCTTTAGCACTGACTTACTTTAATGTGAAAATAATGTACAGTAGTGGCCCATCATCACTGGAGTTCCATCAGTTGCAGTGTCAGATTTGTAAAAGTCATTTCTTTAAATAAAAAAAAAAACCCAACATTTTACAACAAAAAATGCTGACCCTCTTTTAGTATCTATTTTCAAATATCTGGCTAATAACACCTGAGTTGTTTTCTCCAGTACCTCCTGACTGGCCTTCATGCCAGTAGCACATAAAAGCACTCACTACACTCTCGGAGTGGTTGGCGTTAGGAAGGGCATCCAGCTGTAGAAACTCTGTCAAATCAGATTGGAACCTGGTTTAGCCATCTGGTTTACCAGTCCTCAGTCAAATCGTCCAACCCATGCTAGCATGGAAAGCGGACGTTAAACAATGATGATGAAACAGAATGTAAGCTCACAATAAAGTTTAATTTATTTATATTTTGGTAGAATTGATTCAGTTGTAACAAAACTCAGGCAGTCCTCAAAACAATTGCATAATGTATCTTCCACATTTTTGCCCAGTTCATCAATTTTTCATTTTTTTGTAGTATTTGTTCCAAGGAATTTCATTGATTATGTCAGGCACTGGTTGTACAGCATAAGTATATAGAACCCCACTAGCAACTGCAAGGATTGATTCTTTGTGGTTTTCTGGATTTGGCAATCAATAATGATATTATGTAAGAGGTACATAAACTATAATTTTCTTGCATTAATGTTGATGAAAACATATTAGGTAATTTTAACCATTTGCAAACTGGTCTCAAAATACTTTAAAATTAAAATAAATCATTATTTGTCTTATTGGATGAATTTTTTCAAGTACTTTTTTAATCTTGAAGGTTTCTTATTGGAAAACACTTTTTGACAAATCATACAAATTGGTAATAGATTTTGGTAATGGAATAAAATCATATCTTTAAATATTCAATACTTTTCTGCTGGCATTTCTTCTTTGGTTTTTGCCATGGTTATATCTGTAAAAGATTATATTATTATCAATATAATCTTTTTTGTATTATTCTTTCAATAAGATCATACTATCACTGTTAATGCGGTTGACAGTTTTACAAGCAACTATGAATTTGTATTTTCTGCTCCATTCCTCCCTCGCTACCATTTACCTTCCAATGTCCCATACCACTCTTTTGCCTATCAGTACCCCTTTTGAGGCTTTCATAATTCCTGAGGGAATAGTAGGATCCCCTGGGGAATCATTGGTCTAGACTGTTCATTGTTTTATTTTATCCTTTATTATATTGTTATTTTTGTAATTTTTCAAAATGTATTGCTTCCTAAGAAACATGTATATATCTTATTTTCAGAGAAAAATTTTTATCGGTTACAAATAATAAGATGTTCTTAGTAGTCAGCCTTATAGCAGCAGCTACATATATAATTGATAAAACATCTACTGATAAGGTTAGTTTAAATACCTTTATTTATGAATGCATACATCATACAGATAAGACAGCTTATTTAATACTTGATGTTTGGTGTAATCTTTGTGTTCAGTATTATGATGGATGATGAAAAAAAATTGGTTTGACTTTTGCAAGCTGATTGGGCCATAAATAAGTTGACAAAATTCTATGCAGCTAGCAAATTTAACAGGTGAAGAATGGATTTATCACTATATTCTTTTTTTTTTTTATCTTCTTATTTTTGAAGCCTAAAGTCAAAAAGTTCATTTGTTGTTATATTACCCCTTTTCCTCTGGTTTCATTCAAAGGAACTAAAATCAAATAGCTGCAACTAAATTGCTTATCATTAGTTGGGACCACAATATACCAGTAGCTAGTAAGATATTTCTATGCTTAGTCTGCATGTGTGTGTGTGTGTGGTGTGTGTGTTTGCACGTGTGTGTGTGTGTGGTGTGTTTGTTTGCACGTGTGTGTGTGTGTGTGTATAGAAAATTGATAAGAATTCAGTTACTATAGCCCAAATTAGAGATGTGGGTGTGTTAGGTATATTAAGTGTTATAATGCACCTTTGTAAGTCATTGTATGAACTATCAAGATCTAATCAGTAAAAGTTAGGTATTGGGTTATCTTCATGTTGGCTAATTATTGGTTAATGTTGAACTGCTTTTATGTTATAATCAGTGCTGATTAAGTATTGATTAGTGTTGAGCTGCACTTACATTTCATTAAGTGTTAGTTGTTGTGTATAAAATGGACAACTGTTGTTCTTGATGTGTTAAATATATAGAAGGAGAAAGGTTCTAATTTTGTAGCTGAAGATAACCAAGACAAAATTAAATAAAAGAGGTGACTGTGGTAATGATTATTTGAGAGAAGCAGTTCTTAGAAAACCATTCCTACGAGTAGGGAAAAAAATAGTAGAAAGCATTATTAAAGACTTGTGCTATTAACTTCATTTAAGCATTTTGTGTGACACTAGATTTTGATAGGTATAATCACAGATAATCTTCAGGTGGCATGTTTTTTTGTACATTTGGAATGTAGAGTTAGGATTACCACCATCTATTTCAAAGTTTATAACTGAGTTTTAGTTATTTTATCCACCATGTTAGTGTTGTAGAAGTTGTTTTAATCCACTATGTTATTGTTTTAATGATAGCTGGAGACAATACTGATTAAAACACTGTGCAACTTTAAAAAAGGAAACCAAAACAGAAAGTGCATACAAATGCAAATATAGTCAATTTTTATTACTCTAATAATAATTTCTCTCAGAAAATATAAAAATGTTTGAAAAATATGCATGAGAATTGGAAATGAGTGTATGATAAAAATAAAATAAAGTTAAATATGTGTAAGATATCATTTAATGAATTCGGGGTTTAACTTAGCTATAATCTATTCCTTACTTGAAAAAGGAGTTTGTAAACATGTCACGCTATTTTGCAAAGGCAACAATTGAGTTCATTACGGTTGGAAATAACACTTCTGTCAGGTTGTCAGTATGTGTGATAGTGACATAAGGAGCTAGACATAGTGATTAATGAGCAAAGAAAAATATATATAGAAGGAAAATTAACTGCAGGATAAAATAGAAAGATGAAAAAAATAATGATAAACCAGTAGTTAAAAAAACAAAACAAAACAAAAAAGAAAAAAAACAAAACAAAACATTTTCAATTTTTCTGAAAGTTTGAAATGTATGGAGATGAGAAGTAGGGAATATTGAAGAAGCAGCAGTAAGGAATGTATTGAGTGAATTAGTATCAATTACTTACATTCTAGGTGTTTGGGAAATAATGTCTGTAATCTATGTGTAAAGGGCCTAATATAAAATGATTGATCAATAAACATTATTGGTAAATATCTTGGTGACATTAAAAATTGCATAATGATGAAAATTCATGGTAAATTCATGCAAAGAAATTTTGTTAATTGGATTGCAAATATGTTTCTTGTATATATAAAAAGTGAATTTTATAAAGTATGTATTAGAACTTATGTTCTGAGGGGTTGTTGTTGTTGGCACTCCGTCGCTTATGACGTCGAGGGTTCCAGTTGATCCGATCAATGGAACAGCCTGCTCGTGAAATTAACGTGCAAGTGGCTGAGCACTCCACTGACATGTGTACCCTTAACGTAGTTCTCGGGGATATTCAGTGTGACAAGGCTGACCCTTTGAATTACAGGCACAACAGAAACTGGAAGTAAGAGAAAGTTGTGGTGAAAGAGTACAGCAGGGTTCACCACCATCCCCTGCCAGAGTTTCGTGGAGCTTTTTAGGTGTTTTTGTTCAATAAACACTCACAACGCCCGGTCTGGGAATTGAAACCGCAATCCTATGACTGCGAGTCTGCTGCCCTAACCACTGGGCCATTGCGCCTCCACTCTGAGGGGTAATAAACCTCAAATAATAAATAAAGAATCTATAATAGTAAACATATTTGAATATGCATAATGTCAGTTTTTGAAAGGAATGAACAGATTCAGTTGAATAACCCTCAGTGTGTTACTGGTACATATTTTATTGACTTTGGAATATGAAATTCAGAATAAGGAGATATCAAACTGTTCACTGTGCATTTATTATTGGTTGGCATACTTCAGCAAATAATTTGTTTGCTGAAGTTATAAACAAGAGCCACAATCTCTTGTTAAATTCATTAGTCTAGTGTGCTTTTATATATGATGAAATGATCATATACAGTGCTCAGGTGCATTACAATTCATCAGAAAAGTAGCCAAAGGTGCATGAACACTACATAAAATAATGCACAGGAAGGGAACAGTGAATGAGTTATTAAAACACACACACACATACACAAGAGGGGGCATCAGGTGCACTGTTGGTGAATTTTAGGAAGTGGGAAAATTTTGACGACTAGTGTCCCAATAACCAACTACTGATGCAGGTAGTTTTTCCATGATTTAGCAATTCTGAGCAGTGTTGAAACACTGATATTTAGAGTCCCTTTATGCTAATTGCCTTAAAGGATAAGTTGTTCTCCTTTACAAAACACAACACATTTGCATTTGAATCTGCTGGAACATATTAATAGTAAAAATGCCAGTCATTGTTGTGGTGAGATATCAAACAATACATCATAAAATAACGAGTGGTTCTGTGTTATTTGCAGCAACTCTTCAGTTTGCAAAAATTGCTTATGATAAAACACAAAGCCAGTTTTTAGATGTCTTATGTAATTTGTCAATTTGTATTGTGTGGTGAATTTTGCAGTAAGAATTCAACTAGATACTTTTACTTTATGGTATCTTGTTGACATAGGCACAGGAGTGGCTGTGTGGTAAGCAGCTTGCTTACCAACCACATGGTTCCAGGTTCAGTCCCACTGCGTGGCACCTTGAGCAAGTGTCTTCTACTATAGCCTCGGGCCGACCAAAGCCTTGTGAGTGGATTTGGTAGACGGAAACTGAAAGAAGCCCATCGTATATATATATATATATATATATATATATATATATATATATAGGTATGTGTGTATATATATGTTTGTGTGTCTGTTTTTGTCCCCCCAGTATCGCTTGACAACCGATGTTGGTGTGTTTACATCCCCGTAACTTAGCGGTTTGGCAAAAGAGACCGATAGAATAAGTACTAGGCTTCCAAAGAATAAGTCCTGGGGTCGATTTTCTCGACTAAAAGGCAGTGCTCCAGCATGGCCGCAGTCAAATGACTGAAACAAGTAAAAGAGTAAAAGAGAGTAAAGAGTATAATAACTCTTTGGGAGTTAAATTTATGTTGTAATCAATTTCAATTTTCAACTTTCTAAAATCAATGTACATTTAATTATAGGAAATAAAAGTTGTATGCTTAGAATAATATTTCAGTATAATTATTATGATAAAAGCAATATGATCGTAATCACTATAACCATACTGTCATATCTTTACTCTCCTGGGGTCTTTATTTGACCAACACGCCTAGAAATAATTTTGATGTTATATAAATATGTTTGTCAAATTTTGAAGGTTATTTTAAGCAATAATTATGCATTCTGCTGACATATTTATGTGTAAAGTCTGATTTTGTTGTTTTCCTATATATATCATCTACGACCAGCACTCCACTTTGATGGTGTCAATTTTCTAATGTTCTGACTTCATTTTAGAGTATTCCAAAGAGCCCTAAAAGTCTTTCTTGTTTCAGTTGTACTGAAAGCTTCTTTAGTGACTGTGGTCATGGTTTCTAGTTGTCTACAATATTACTATCTAAATTTCTAGATATGTTTAGTTTTAAGTTTTCTTATTACCACTGAAAAAAATCAAATGCCTGAAATATATAACCTATTTATTTATTAATTCAATATTTCACAAATTTTCATTAAAAAAATAACTGATAATTTTTTAATATGTATTAAAGCATTGTTGAATCTGCAAATAGAAACTGTAGGCAATCAGATTAATTTGTTTAGGAAAGCTTCCGAATTTAGATAATTTCATATTCCTTAAACTGTTTATTACCAGTGAATTAAATATGAAAACATTGCTCATTGTCAATTGCAAAGAATTTAAATTTGCAAAGAATACTATACAAGGGAAATAACTCTGTAAAACAAAATACTGTATTATTGCCCTTGAATTGCAAAACTTGTTATCGTTATGCATTTCTCAGTTTTATGGTGATATCGAACAAACGTTTTCACTTCCTTTCTCGTAATAAGTTTCTTTAATTTTCGTGCTTATGTTTGTGATTTATACATGATAGATGTTTTTTTGAGTTGTCATTCATTAAAATATTTCTTGTAATCTTTGAAATGTGTTGGAAAAATTATGAACCCATTTTGTGTGTTTGTAGTAATTTAATTCTGCCTACTATAATTTTTTTCTTTTTTGTGACGCTATAATTACATTTAATAGTTTTATCGTTTATCATTTAGTTTCCCCTTTTGGGGCTATATATATATATATATATATATATATATATATATATATATATATATATATATATATATATATATATATATATATATATATATATATTAAAATTTGAATAAAGTACTTTCTGAAAACTAATAAACTATTATTTTTCTACATATTTTTCAATAGGGAATTTGCTATGAAGATGTGAACACATCAGATATTTGGTGCGGTGTTGATTCTTAGAGAAGGGAAAATATTTGATGTGTTATTAAGATTTCAGTTCGTTCATTCACTACTTGTAAATTTAATGGAATTGGAATATACTAGAATACATCTCAAGAATTTTCTAAAATGTTTTAAAGTAGGGGATATCTTGAGATTTGTGGATGAAAGCTGACTAATATTACATGAACTTCAACAGTCTGTTTCAATCTTGTATCCGTTATAAATTATTTACTTCAAAATTTATTTACACTTACATTTGAAATTGTCTTTGATTATGATGGTAAAGAGAAGGGAGATGGAAAATGATGAATTGGCTGTAGTATGCTAATACAGTTCTTTCAACCATTCTAACTGTGCATTCATGTCAGCAGTGCAAGCCAGGAAAAGCTAGTTATTTTAAGTTTAGAATATAGTGTTCTGAATCAATACAAAGAAAGGTTTATTTTAGAATTTTGAAGTTGAATGAATCAGCTTAATAGCTATTGTCAATGTTTTTCATATTTTGAACCATATTTTTCAATGTTTATTTTTCCATAATTAGTGCTTACTACTTCTGGGTAAAGAATGGAAAATATTTTCACACATTTGGGTGAAGTATGTAAAAATTAAAGTGCCAAGTGTTGATGCATCTATAAAAATATTTCTACTTATTTTATAGATTGCAATTGTAGACAGACTAATTTTAAAGTAAGTACTACATTTTAAAGGAAACTAAACAAAAATAGTAATATCTGTAGATTTTATAATTGTAATTAGAAAAATCTGTAATGTTTTGTATTTTGGGAGGGTATTGAATTAGTGGATTGTTACGTTCAATTTTAAAAGGAATGGTAATACATGAAAATATAGCTTGACAGGATTTGTGGGTTTGGTTGCTTTCCTTTTTTTTAATGCTTTTTTTTTAATGCTTTTTTTTAATGCTTTTTTTATGAGTGATTGATTCACCAATTGATGTGCATGGTTTAATAGCTATTAAGTTAAAGACCCATGACACAATATCTTATGCAAAATATTAAATTGTGGAATGTATTATAGACCCAGGAAGCATAAATATAATTCTAAATCTGAAAAAGAAATAAACACCAAATTATCAGAAACTGATAAATAATTATACTTTCTCAAACCCTGTCTAAAATGAATAGTATTAAAACTATTGGAGCATATTGGTTTTGATATTAAGGTTCTGGATAAAGTTAGACATTACTTGCTTCTACCTATCTGACTGTAAAATGTATTATTACCATTACTTCACAGTTGAGTGCTTAACATTAAGAAACCTCCAGTTATAAGAGCAATAGCTCTATTAATTCATGTACAAAAATCTAAATTTGCTGAAACATCCATTTTATCCTTGCTAGAAAATGACAGTCATCTAGATTTGACTCAGTGGGACAATATAAATTAATATTATCTTCTAAATATTTACAGATGAAATTAAAAAAAAAAAAAGGTATGTTTTATGGAACAGGAGTTGTAGTCCTTGATGAGAGTCAGAAACTCAAAATGTTTTAGATAATGTTTCTCAATAATTGTCTCTATTGGATTAGAAAGACAGGCAGGAACTCTAATGGAATAAGTTTGTGACTATAGAAAAATGTCCAACTTGGGAATAATCTAATATATTTGCTTCTCATAAATATAGATTTATGGGGTTGAAAGGATATGAATAAAAGGAAACTAATGTAAAAGTTAGCAAGAGATTTGATGATGTCAGATATTAAGTACATTTGGTGTCATGGGTAACTACAACACAATTGGCAAAGATCTAACCACTTAAATGATTTAAATGACTTGAGTATGTTCAGTATCATGTGCAGTATACAAGATTATGGCTGTGGTGCGAATATGGTCAATGAATGTCAATGAACAGTAAGAATGAGGAAACATGAGGTGTGAATGTTTATAAAGAAGTGAGATTAACTGATGTAAAGATAAAGGAAGAAAAATCTTATGAGAATTTAGTTTAAGGAGTTGGAACCAAATATTTAGGCATTCACACATGTGATGATAGATGATCTATGAAGTGTATAGAGAAAAGAACCTTAACCATAATAGAAAATAAGTGATTGCTAAAAATATTAATCATCCTGCCAACATCTCAAATATGATAAACCATTGAACATTTTATCTAGAAAATATGTTTCGAAAAAATCATGGCAAATATTTATTAACCATTCTGTTTAATTACTCATTTGTAACAATTCTACTTTATCATTGTGTTTAAAAAAAAGCTATAACACAAATCAGATATTAAATCCATAAGACCTAATTTATCATTTAATTTATATTTTTCTTATATTGAACCTAGACTAATGAATATTTGAATATTTCCATTATAATCATTTATTTGAAATAAGATATCCATGGATAATTTTGTAAATGTTTGTATTAACAAAATATTAATTTCCAGATTTGGCACAAGGCCACTAATCTTATAGAATCCATTCCTTAATTGGTACAAATATAATTTAGTCTAGAAGAATGATAGGCAAATTTGACTTTTGTGAAATTTTAATTCAGAACACAAATTTTAATTCAGAACACAAATAATTCAAATTGTAATTCAGATTGTAAGCTCTATAGCATATTCCAACCATCCTGCCAGACCAGGATGATACCATGAATCCATAAGTTCTGTTTTTCGTAATTTATCTGACTAATTATAGGACCCCTCCGCCCAAAATGGAAACATTAAATATTTTGATTATTTATAAATTCTGATTCTTTCTCAATAATTTGATAATTTCTTTTTTTTTTTTTTTTAGTTATCTATAATCTATTTTCTGATATGATTATATTATCTAATAAATTGGAGGATTAACTTCACCTAAGAAGAAAATAAAGTGTTAGAGGCAATCAATAAGTAGCTAAAATTTTAATGTCTATTGATTTTAATATTTGTTCAAAGGTTATGATCAGATGTGTTTAAATCTTGAGTCTGTGCAGTCTTTATTCATAAATATAGTGTATCATTTTCTTAACCCAGTTTTCATTTTTTTTTAATATTATTATTTTTTTTTTTGAAAATTACTGAAATGGATTTTTTCCCTTTCTTTGGATTTTTTTCTATTTCTTAATCACTCTCCCTGATAACTATCATCAGCACTTCCCTAATCATTGTCATCTGTTCATTTTCTTCTATATTGATAAAATTTCACTCAGATTTCATAAATATATCCAAAATAAATAGTTGTTACCTATTTAATATTTTAGCATTTAGTTACAGGTAAAATATTACAAGAAGAAAAAATTCAGTGCAAGGAACAACTGAAATTAATGATTAATAAAAGAACCAAATGAAATGAAAGTAAAAAAAAAAGTAAAATGGCTAAGTGTATACAGTATTGCATTGCTTGTTTAAATGTTAGATCTACTTCAAACATTAACTGGGTGTTTGGGCAGTACACTTAACTCTGTGTAGTTTAATTCACCCTATTGTTGTGAGTAGGTAGCAGATCTTTTGAGAATGCTACCTGAATCCTTTGGATGTAGAAGACATTTTACAATTTGTGAAATAAAGCAAACTACAAATGAATATATATCTATAATATTACAATAAAATATAAGGTGGCAGAATTGTTAGCATACAGGGTAAAATGCTTAGCAGCATTTCGTCTGTCCTTATGTTCTGAGTTCAAATGTCGCTGAGGTCAAGTTTGCCTTTCATCCTTTTGAGGTTGATAAAATAAGTACCAGTTGAGTACTGGGTGTGTGTGTGTGTGTGGGGGGGGGGGACAATGTAATTGACTTAGCCCCTCCCCCGAAATTGCTGGCCTTGTGCCAAAATTTGAAATCGATATTGCTATATAATATACATATACAAATTCCAGTTCTTGTGGGGAGGATTGGGAAAAGCATTTAGTGTATATGGAAGTAGTGGTCGAAGTTAAGATCAGTAGAGATGGTTTGTGATGTATGTATTGCTAGTTTAGTTAAGCCATTGTAATAGTGGTAAAAGAGGCAGATATAAGAAACCATACATTTGTGAGCCCATAATTTTTATGGATTTGTGTGTGGATTTCACTAATCAATCGGAGGGTCTGTTTTTAAAATTAGAAAAGTATTTCTCAAACAGGCAAATTCTAAAACATCCTTAAAAAAAAAGTAAAATATTTTGGCACTTCTCTCCATCTTTATTAATGAAAAGACAAAAACCATATTACTATTGAAATATGCTGCCTTTATTTCAATTAATTTGAAAATGATAAAGCATTTAATAAAATAACTTTGTAGTTCTTGAACGAGTATTTGAGATATAAAACTTTCCATCAAAAATAAATATTTTATAGAAGATTTTAATTTAGATGAAGTTTGTATCATAGAACCATGGGTAGTCTCAAGCAGACCAGTATCTGTAGGGTTAAATAAAGTTGGAATCTACCTAAATTTTATAAAACATAATTTGTTCTCCCCCTTTTCAATCATCACAGCTTCCTCTTCCCTATGAGAAACACTGATCTAGGATATTAATCTACATAGCAGCAGCACAACCTCATATTGTGTATTATATGTGTAAAACTACAATTGTGAGTTTTGCTTGAGTTTTGTTTAGCTGTTCATAAGGACTAAAGCGTTTTCTTCCTGAAGTAGAAATGTATTTTAGATGCAGACAAGAACCACTCCTTGTGCAGGTAAAAAGACAGAAGCTTGCTTAGTATGGTCATGTATTCTGCCACAACTCACTGTCTAAAACCATTCTTCAGGGCACAGTTGAGGGTGGCTAAAAGAGATCAAACAGAAAATCCTGATCCAAAAACATCAAGGACTGGACAGGTCACAACACAGCGAACCTGTGGTAATGACTAACTATGAATGTATCTAGAGTGGCACCCTAGCAACTGGCTACATCAGTTAAGGAATCTTGATGATGATGATGATAATGATATGCATATGATACTTGAGATATAATCAAAGAAACACTTATCATTGTAACTGATGAAGTGCCAGAATCAGACTTTGTGATGAGTTTTATCTGTAGTTATTTTAAAGGTTTAAATTGCATGATGTTCATGTATAGGAAGGATCTAGTATAAAACTATTTCCTTGATATGTATAGTAATTATGTCTTGCTGTTGTTGAAGAAGCCTATGTTATTATGTCCCCCATTAGAAGATATTTTCTTGATCACTTCTTCTGTATAGATGTCTAAGCTATATGTATAAGAATATAGTAATGTACCTGAAGATCTGTTCAAATTGGCGGAATAAGCATGATCCAATAGTTGTACAAAAATGAGAAAGCTTGAGTGCAAGTTAATTCAGAAAGTAACTTGACATCATGGCCATTAACTGCTTTTTGCAGAAAAGATGACTACAGAAATATGGATGTTTAATATTAATGGATGGTAAAGTGGTGAGCTATCTGAATTGACAGCATGTTAGCTTAGTGGTTTTTTTTGTCTGTCTTTATGTTCTGAGTTCAAATTTCACTGAGGTCAACTTTGCCTTTTATCCTTTTGGGGTCAATAAAATAAGTATCAGTTGAACACTGGGGTAGATGTAATTCACTTACCCCTCCCCTAAAATTGCTGGATTTGTGCTAAGATTTGAAACCAATATTAATGGAGGGTGCATGGAAAATGAAATTGTTGTGAGTTTAGATAGAAACTTAGACCAAAGTAGTTGGTAAATAGTAGTTATATCAGACCTTGCGATTGTAATGGTAGTAATAAGATGCTCGAAGCAATTTTGAATTATAGACCAAGGGAATCAAGCTAGCTTGGCAAACATATATTAAAATGATGACATTGATTTATATCTGCTTTATATTTCAGTAATATCTCAATTATTAAAGCTCGCTTCTTCTCATTGTCAAAAAAGATTTAATTCAGTTGACTGTAGAAAAAGGAGATTCTCTAACATATTAATCATTCTGACACAGAACTGACATAAAGATCTAGAAGGGCTCTGAGTACATAATGACATATACTTTAGGGCTGGTAACATTTTTATTTTATTTTTACCGTGGAAGATTGAAAATGCAGTTTGTCCTGCTGCAGTCTCTTATCTAACACATCTGGTTAAGGGAGAGTATATATTCAGTACAGTTTACTTCCCATCCTGTTATTCTGGGAATTCTATTGCATTCAGAGTAACTGTGTAACTGAATATTATGAGAATACCATTGTCTGTAAGAGGTAAATGGGAAAAGCATGTTTGTGCAAAAGATTATCCTAGATCCACCTAAATTCAGAAATATTAAACTAAATTTTTCATGGAAATTATATATTTTACATATTTACATGGAGTCTGCGAACTTTGCAAACTCTCCTAGATTTGTGAAGTAGAAACAGTTGATGTTGTTCAGTATGAACATCTGCAATACATGTTAATACACATAGGGAAGACATGAGTAGAAGTGGGTGGAGTTCTAGTGATTACTGTAAGAGGGAGAAAAGTTTGAGTAACATGTTAGTGACGGTTTAAAGGGTGAAACAAAATAAAATAGGAATGGTGAGAGGAAATGAAGGGGATACATCAAACAAGCTTGGATGGAGGTGGTATTCATCTTGTTAAAAGGAGAAAAAACCATCATAATATCAGTAGAAGAGGTTGAATGAACCAGAATGTGCAGCCAGAGATGCCATTGCCATGCAAACCTCATGCTTCCACCTTTGGAAAAAAAGCCCCTACAAGAAGGACCTGATTATGAGACGTTCATTTGACGAGGGTGTACTGTGGAGACAACTGACAAGTGAGTAACCAATGTGTTGCAAACAGAGCCTGTGCATTCCTTTAAAACTCCTTGTCTGACCTACAACAAAAGAGTTACCTGTAACAAATGTAGATATGAGAAAGCAAAGGTTTATCAAAGTGAGTCATGTCCAGAAAAGAGCAAAAAATGTGTAGCTTTTGGGGAAACAGGACACTTTGTAAAGGTTAAGGTTTGCAGTAGGAAAAGGCCTGTCCATGAGATAGCATACATAAAGGATCATGCTTCAAATGACAGTGACTCAGATTCCAGCAACTGTGACATAAACAATAATGTTGGTTGTGTACTTGTGAGATCTGTAGCTTCAGATATGACGAGGGACATTGGAATTCTGCAAATCTTTGTCAATGACAGGGAGATATTCAAACGAGTCAATTCTGGCTGTAGTAAAACTTTGATTAGCATTAATGAGTTCAAGAGAATGAATTGTGACAGTGAGCTTTCTCCTGACCAATGCTAAATTCACACCTTATGGCACAAAACAACTGTTCCCAATCAAAGGTTGTGCCAATATAACACTAGATTCTGTAGGTGGTGTAAAACATGGCTTACGGATTTACATTATAGATGATAAAATGGAATCCTTGCTTGGTTGTGAAGATGTTAAGGCATTTTGGTTTTTGCTAATTTATCTAGATGGATTGGAAGCCTCTGTTATCAACTCTAACACCTCCAGGCTACTGGGCTCCATAGAAAAAGATACTAGTGTTCAGACTACTCTGTCAAATTTAACGATTATTTATTCAAATTGTTTTGAATTAATCTTGCATTGTCTGATACTTTAAAGATTTCAATGATGTTGTAGTTTTTTTTTTTTTTACAACAACATTGAAAGGTAAGTGTGAGAGGCTGGACCTGGCTGGTTTGAACATAAAACAGATTAGTACATTTGGGCCAGATATGGCCAGTTTAAATGCTAAAGAGTTAATCATAAATGAGTTTTAAGTATTAATCTTTTGTAAAACTACAAAGAAGCTGAACCAGAATTTAGTTTTGCTGAAATGGTTGGGTCTTTACAAGAACTGCCTATCATCAAAAATCCTGGTTCTTTGTCATCAACTCTGTGAGGTTCAAGGTCCTGAGATCAGTCTCATGTCCTTTTGTCTTCCCTCCTTTGCAACTTCCATCCCCATTAAATGATCAGCACTTTTGTATACACCTGTACTCAATCATACACATCACAAGACCATTCCAATGCAGTCTTCTTTCTTACACACTACATCTGATTCATTCCTGCTGTATTCAGTTTTTCTCTCAGCACATTTGTACTGTCTTTCATGCTTACTTACATTGAACATAAATTGGAGTGTGCTTGCTTCATTTCTTTCTAGTCTTCTCAAATCTTCTGCATTCAAGGTCCAGAAATGTACAATTAATATATAGTTATAAGTACACATACGTATGTATTGATATATTATGTGATATATATTATATAATAAATTTTATATAATGTATATTATTTAATATAATATATATTACATAATATTCACATACAAACTCATAGGCACTAAACAAGCTGGAGAAAATGGCACTTGAATACCAAATGTGGTAAGAAGTTTGCTTCCTAGCCATGTGGTTCCAGGTTTAGTCCCACTATGTGGCACCCTTGGGCAAGTGTCTTCTACTATAGCCTCAGATCAACCAAAACTTTATGAGTTGATTTGGTAGATGGAAACTGAAAGAAGCCCATCATATATATATATATATATATATATATATATATATATATATATATATATGTCTCCATATGTGTGTGAGTTTTTGATTTGTTCTACTAAAACCCTTTAAGGTGGTGCTCCAGCTTGGCTATAGTCCAAAAACTAAAACAAGTAGAAGAATAAATTATTAATATTATAAATATATTTATATATGAGTTTATATGTGGGTATAAGTATGTTTCAGTGTATGTACACACACACACACACACACACACAATTGGACATAGGAGATAACATGTTTAGTGCAGATGGAGTTGAATAAGGTGAGGTTGTTGTAGGATTGAGTGGGTTTGTTGAAAATAAAGATGTGACTATGGTGGGGCTTGAGTAGTGAGAAGTTGACAGAATTAACGAAGGAATTGAAACTGTTTGATAGTGCAAGAGGTGGCATTACTACACTTGTACAGATACAGATCATATAGGTTTTGGTTGAATCTTGTAAACTAGGAGAAAATTTGGATTCCATCAAGGCCAGTGAATAGTATCATATTATTAGGACCAATCCTAGTACCTATTGCCACTCCAGTCATTAGTTGATAGAGCTTGTTAGCAAAGGGAAAGTAGTTGAGGTACTAGGATATTTACATATGTACATGCATACATACATGCATGCATACATCCATCCATACATAGATACATATATACGTGAAAGTGTAAGCATGTGCATAACTTATGCCAAAGAATGAAGATGTTGGCCATAACTATGAAATATCAATGCTTTTTGAAGGATGTCCTCTGTTGACATTTCTACTGTATCAGATACACAGATACTTTTTTCCCACACTACCATCAGATATGGTGTGAACCAGTTATTAGTGTGCTGGACACATTGTGACCAATATAATATCATTGTTCACAAAGTGAGTTGTATATATATATAGTGTATTTTCTCTGAAAGGTAGCACATATTAACCTTGTTAGATATTGCTGTCATAACCTCTAGACTGAATATACTAAAAAGGAAAAGTTATCTAAAATTATCAGAGATACACATTGAACAGGGGACCATAAAATGTAGTTGCAGTTTGAGGTTGAATTTTTTTGTACTGTTCTGAATGTCTTTCATTTTCAATAATTTTCTTTTTCAAAGTGATAACTGATTGGTCATTTGTGTTTGTGATAATCTCTACACTTAGATTTTATGTTTCTTCACTGAACATCAATTTTGCACATTGCTGTTAAATTACTTTGTGGTTTAGTTCTTAGAACCAGTTCAGAGTTTGAAGTCTGGTACATTTGTAAACTAATCTACAGCAGGTAGGCCATGGATTCCTAGAGGTACATAGAAAGTATTATCTTGTAACATAAGTGGAAAACTACCATAATTAGTGAAGTAATTGAAACAAATCATATAATATTTATGAAGCGCTGTAAAGTTGGTGATATTGAAAATACTGGGGAAGCATGTTTTAAAAGTGACATAGTTATAATATTATTGATTATTTTTTGGATACTGAAAACAGTAAAACGTGGAAATGTTTTTGAATAAACATAAGATGGTTGAAGTGTTAACTTTTAACCAAAAGCTTCTTGAAATGACTTAATTTAATTATATATTCTAAGACAATATATGAAAGCTACAAATTTCAAGAGAGCTTCCTAGAAATCATAATTATTTTACCCAATACACTAATAAATGAAAATCTAGTAAAATAAATATTGAAATTAACTTTAACTATTTGAAGAATCAAAATTTTAGAACTTAATTTTTATAACTGATGGGTTATTTTACACTTTAATTATTTCTAACTAAACTGTCAAATGATTACATTGGCAATTTGCTTTATTTTGCATTTTGTATGGAAAGGATATTACTAAAACCACACATTTTAATAAATTATAGCAAATATAATAAATTATAACAAATATAATAAATTATAACAAGAACAAAGAGGTTATTGAGGGCAATGGTAAACTCTTGTGCATTGAAAAAGCAAGTAGATACATATTTTTTTTGTCAAAATTTAAAATTTCTTTGCAAAGTCTTACTTGACTTTGGGTTACTATTTCAGTTTGGATTATATTTTGAGTACATGTTGGTTGTCATTTAGCACAAGAGTAATAAAAATTGAGCTACAAAGCATACAACATATCCAACTTATTGCTAATGCTTGGTGGGATACCATATGAATGACTTTGAAATGCTACTTGAGCTGTTTCTTAAGTAACAAAACTCAACAAAGTAGAGTCATTCAATACTGAATTTACTTGCTTGTTTTGGCAGTTTGGGTGGAATTGTATGTCAACTTTGGGTAGCCCAACTTTGGATAGCTCAGGATTCCAGAAACAGTAATTTTATGTGAGAAAATATTGATGAATTATTCTAAATGGTAATTTGATTAATCATTTTGCTATTCCTCTGAAGAACACTTTTCTATTTGAGGACAGATACAAAATAGAATTGCTCTAATCCAATTCCTCTTTCCATGCATCTTGTAATAACTGGAATCTGAAAAATCTATGGGTTGTAGTATAATTCTGAAAGGTTGTGTGAACAAAATCTTTTACTTTTGAAATATTTGATAAAATTTAAGATGTTCATAATATATTATACATAAAGCTATAAGTTTAAGGCTACAAAACATTCATTCACTGCAAACAAAACGTAAGCAATATCTTCCCTAGAAAATATCCAATGTTAGTTTTATTAAATTTTGGAAATTTGTTTTCTATTTATGTATAAAAAAATAGGTCATAGAGGATCATTGATTGGTTAAAAATAGGTTGTGGTATTAAAAGTTTGGGAACTGTTGATTTATGTGATTGCACTTTAAGTCATTTTCAAGAAATTTCTTAGGTAGTTTAGTGATTTTATAACTCTGCAATGATCATCCTGAAGAACTCTTTGTAATTTCTTTCTGTTTTGCTTCAAGTTTTGCAGAATTTCTCTGCTCAAGTAAAATCAAATTTCTCTTCTTTTCTGCCAAGCAGAGATATAATGCAGCAGAGTGACAAATTTTGATTATTTGTAGCTAGTCTTTCTACAATGGTGGCAATTTCAATGTTCTTCATTATAATTCTTGTTTCATTCTGAAATCTATCAAGAAATTTTTATATGGTTCATGTTATTGCATGTACTCAACTTCAAGATTGTTTCTCTTTCCATGAAATTCTGCAAAACTGCACAAACGTCTCTTTAAAACTTTCTAAATCAGAACTTTTGTGACCTTAAGCAACTTGATTTTGTATGAATTAGATCTGGTGGTGTATGGAAACAGCTGATAAGCTCCTAAGTACTGTGCATATTTTCTTTTTATCTTCAAATCTTCTTATTGATCCTTGTAAAGTTGCCTGTTGTTTTCTCTATTTTATGGTAATATTTTTGAAAGTGAAAATATCAAATTTTGTTTTGTTCCATGTTTCTCTTTGTCTTCATCATTAATTTTTTTCAATTTCTGATACAAAATGCAGATATTGTTTATTTTACTAAATAATCATAATACTTAATGAGAAACCTAATCAAATTAAAATATATTTAAGTGGCTTTAGTAAGTAACGATCATAAGTATTATTAGTAAGTGACCTCAAAATATTTTGCCTTCCATATTATTTCAAAATATATAATTAAAAGAAGAAATTTGAAGAAAGTTTTTGCTTAGAACTTCAAATATCTTCTTGTACATTTTAAAACATTTTACATATATTACTTTTCAGCATTTATTGATTCTTCTCTCTCAGAAGTTATATTTACTGATTCTCCCAAATATTTTTATATGTTAGTGTTCTAAATTCTTGGAATAGTTGGTGTTAGTATATAGTGTTTTGCTAATTATGATGTGATTCAATCCAATCACATATAACTTTTCTTTCTACTACTTTTGATTCTTGATATTTTAACTTGTCTTAGACCTTATATTTGATCATGTAAACTGAATGTCAAATGATATTTTTTGTTCATTGATCAGAAGAAATATAATTGGACCATAATTATGAAATATCCTGTTTTATTAGATTTCGAAATGTTTTAAATTTCTTATGGGCTGATTTAGATTAATAGTATGGAAAGTAGGTAACTGGATTAAGAAAAAAGAAAAAAGTTGGTTTCACATTTTTGTGTAGCATTTTGGTTATTAATTTTGTTTATTATTTTTAAATTGAATACATTTCATCTCAGAATTAAAAACATTAG
The DNA here is from genome assembly GCF_046866305.1 of Octopus bimaculoides. Taxonomy (NCBI): domain Eukaryota; kingdom Metazoa; phylum Mollusca; class Cephalopoda; order Octopoda; family Octopodidae; genus Octopus; species Octopus bimaculoides. Next base: position 88,520,481 of record NC_142930.1, on the reverse strand, counting down.
AAAACAGAAATAAATATGGTTCATATTGATGAATCAATTTCAAGCAGAAGAGACTTTTCTGTAAATACATTTAAATTTTAAAAACTGATTATGTATATGATTTTTTTTTATCTGTAAAAATAATTTAATCTTTTAGAATTAATCAAAATCATTTTTAAAGATTTGTCATTAAAAGTTCAGACCTAACTTCAATAGATACTATTTTCATTTTTTGGTTGGTTTTGAAGAATTTTATTCTGTACATTTAGATTTGCAAATGGTTATCTTTGATATTTGATAATATAACAAATTTAGTATGAAAAGTTTTTATCAATGATATTGACTATTCAATTTTTCTATGTTTGATTTATTGAATTAAATGAAATTAGTCAAAAGGTAAAAATATTTGATCCTAAATTGTGCATTAATAGTTATGAAATATGAATCTAGATATTGGATAATTGCATATAGTGCAAATTCAATAAACTTAATCCCCCAAAAGATTTTTAGATGACAAAAACAATATTGATAATTTTATGATCATTTTTATACTTTTTTTTTATAAACTATCAATTACTTTTTATAAGCTATCAAATATATACCGTATAGTCATTTGTGTGTTTCTCATCTCGCTTTTATGTATGACTATCCATCAAGTGGATGCTGGTGTATGACTTCTTTTAATGTAGGGAGATAGGTACACAGAATGAGAGTATATTCTTAAAATACAGAGATCTAAGTTTAACAGTAGGAGTTCTATAATGATCAGAAATTCTGTCAGCTGTAAATGTAACTATAAGAATGCATATAAATCTCAGAATGTAAAAATGTAAATAAATATGTGAAAATCATAATGGTAAAGTCTCACTCCACTTAGGTTGGGTGTCAAAAGAGAAGGATCTAACTTTTATAGATTCCATCACACTGTTTAATTTGACAATTAATATTTTAGTGTACAAATTCTGCCGAGGTCAACTTTGTCTTTCATCCTTTTGGGGGTCAATGAATTAAGACCCAGTTTCCTACTGGGGTCGATCTAATCAACTGGCTCCCTCCCACAAAATTTTGGGCCTTGTGCCTAGAGCAGAATAGAATATTTTAGTGTACAATTATCATCATCAAGATCCCTTAACTGATGCAGCCAGTCATTGGGGCACATTTCCATTGATCTTTGTTCTCTGCCATACATAGCAGGGTTGCAGTGTTGCAACTTATCTAGTCCTTGATGTTGACAGACTAGAATTTCTTGTCTGCCTCACCTTTGGCCTCCCTCAACTGTGTCCTGAAGGATGGTTTTGGACAAGCAGTTGTAGCAGTATATGTAACTATACCAGGCAAGCTTTCATCCTTTTACCTGCATGCAGAGTGGCTCCTGTCTGCCAGCGTGTTTTTTGACTTGCTGTCTGTCAAAGCTGTTTGTTTTATGTTTTGTGTATAGGATGCGTAATAACCTTCTGAAGCATTTTTGCTTCATGTCAGATGTAAGAATCTAGCTCTCATACCCATACAGAAGGATCAAAGTCACTAGAAACTTGTACACTTTGAGTCTCCTTGGAAAAGTAATGGAGTTGCTTTTCGATATGGTTTTCAACTTTATCATGGCAGCCAACGCCAAACAGAGTCTTGTTGTTATCTCTCTTTTTTTTTAGATTTGCTGTCCTTGGTTAGAGTGGATCTTAAGCACTTGAAGGTAACAATATAGAATTAAAATTCTGTAAGAATCCAATATACATTACTATTACATCACTTAAACCAAGCATTGTTTTATTTTCATTTGATTTAATTTTTTTAAGGCAATATATGCTATCAAATTCAATTTCAATGCACTAACCTTGTTTCAAGTTGTGGGTGTTTTGGATATTTAAAAGAATAATATCAAATTTAAAGTAGTAGTAACACCACAGACTGTTTATTATGTTGACACATGTGAATCAGTTAGTATTACAGATGATATCATTTTGATATTGATATTTTTGCTACTAGTATTGTTTACTGTCACTGTACAATATATATAGTTTAACTAAAGTCCAGAACTGGAAAAAAAATTCCTTTTTCTTTATACTCAGCTTACATAAATTTACTTCAGTGCTGAAATATTTTTGTTTAGCCTTAAATCAACTCCAAATGAGGCAACCTGTGATTAAAAGTATTTCTGCTGTGAACATTTTGTTTTTTACAAGGCAGAATAAATCAAGTACCACACTATCCAAGTATCCTTCCAGTTTAAGATGGTAGGGTATGATTTGAGGAAAAGTGGACTGTTATTTCTAGCAGGTGAACCATTTGCATACATGCTTGCTTATTGGGTTAAAGAACATTCTATTTGTTTTTTGAAATGTTACTAATTTTCTGAAACCACATTGCACACTGTGGCTAGTCAGGATTCATTAAGGTCACAAATAGAGAAAGCAGAAAAAGTAACAAATGATAGCATATCTTACATATACACATTTATACTTTTATATATGATTTCCATATATTAGGCTCAATTTATTGAATAATTTTATGGAGAATTTTGTGTTGCTTTAATAATTTATTTAAATAATATATGTTATGCTCTTCATATTCTTTTCAAATATATATTTTCATTTAATCAACAATACTAGAAATTTTTCTGAGAAGTAGAATATATTTGCTTTTATTAAATAACCTATCCATTTTTCCATTAAAATTGTGCTAACTATTGAAATAGGGAGATAATTATTTTTACTGAAAAATCAGAAAAGTAACAAAATAATGGATATATTATAACATTTTGTATTCCTTCACATTCAAATAATAAACTAGTACTAAATTATCAAAAACAAAACAAAAATATGGTGTAAATCTTACAACATGCTAATGCAATTAGAATTGAAAACAAGTCAGTTTGAACAGTTCCCAAATTTATATAGATATCTTTATTGAAAAAATGTTTTTAAAAACTTGCTGAAATATATCAATTTATATTTCCATTGTTTGAAAATATGGATTTTTAAAATAAATTATTGCTATTTAGAAATTCATTTGAAATTTGATTTCACTCTAAAAGGAAACACTGTTTATAATAAATTTATTGCAATAGCTTTTAACTATGAAAGATCAATTGTCCCAGAATGTTTTTAAATACATTACAAATATTGTTTTGAAGTTTTTTTAGGTAGTTTTTCATGCAATTTTCATTGCTTGATTTCAAAATATCTCCTGATTTGATTAGTTTGACTTCTTGCCTGTTATTCAATTGTTAAAGCAGAAAAACTTAGCTAATTTTAAATAAGCTATAATGATTAGTGGATAAAGGTGTATCATTTATTACACTATCATCTTATGTAACACATTTTGCACTCATATATATGTAAGTATGTGTTTTTGTGTGTACTACCTTAAACTGGTATTCATGTGTGTCTATTTAAGACGCAATGCTATGTAGAAGTGTACTCATACTGTAAGGTACATATCTTAATTTTTTAGTTTGATCTCCAAATGTATGAGTATTAGGAGTATTTCCTATATGCTGAGCATATAGGAAATTCCTGATATCTCTATTGATGTTGGCTAGCCACTGTTCTGCTATAGCCTAATCTCAATCTGTTTGCATATGTATACTGCTTTCTGGTTATATGACAGAAACTGGGTGGTGGCGGTTCTCATCACTGTGTGTGTGCCTTCCATTCATTTCTTCAAGGCTCCTCAATGATGAAGTTTCCATTGACTGGTTTATAGTAAATATTCCTCTTTTAGCTGCTATTTTGTACTGGCTATTGTATCTCAGTGACTGAAGTTGGAGTCAAGATTCAATCAAGCTAAAAGAGTAGAAGGAAAGTGGTAAAACTAAGACTAACCCAAACTCAGTGATCAAACAAAGACGTTTGTTCTGCTTGCAGAACATTTCCAAAGAATCAACATCAGAGTGAAGCAGATGATGCTACCACATGGATTTCATGTACGTCTATGAAGGAAAGACTGAAACTAAGGGAAAAGGAAATAAACTTTAGATAATGGAAAAAAATTAATTTCCAGATTATTAGTAGTTGTAGTAGCAACAGTTGCAGGTCTCTTAAATTATACAAGTTCAATTATATTAAGATTTAACAAGAAAATTATTTAGAATCTGATGAAAATAGTAAGAATTTCTCTCAGATTCCTATAGCACAAGTTATCTAGTGTACACTAGTATCTTATCTAATTTTGTTTTATCCACTTAATATGAGCATTATGACTTTTAAAAAGACTGCTTTCTTTTAATATTGTATGTGAGCTTGAAAGTCAATAAATGTATGAAAATTCACAAAATTTGTGTAAAAGAAAGTAAAATTGGTTTTCATATATTGTATTCAAATAATTAAAATACACAAAATGTACTTGTAAATTTAGGTAACAAAAATATAGGTTACAATTTGACATCTTAAATAACAAAGATATAGGTAACATTTTGAAATTAAATAAGAAGCATTATGAGACCTTGAAGAGGATAATTTCACTTTCATATGGGAAGTAAAGCATAAAAAGAACAGTATTCTGATTCAAAAAAGTAATTTGGATGTACATTTCCATTAAATATTTATAAATTCAAACATATTACCTATAATTTATTATTTTACTTCTAACCAAATATCTAAATATCGTGTGATCTTTAATTGCAAACTGATTAAGGCAATTTGATAATCATTTTGAAAAAAATTCCTAATGTAATATTCTCAATATTTATTTTAATGTAACTAAATTCTCAACATTACAAAGGTTACAACCTAGAAGCTAAGATACTACTTCGGGGCCAGAATCTCTTTTGATATTTTGGAGTTTCTTACTCTGTTTTCTGTCAATTATCCAGTTTTTATTAAAGATTTATATTTTAAGGATAATACAGCTTTTTCGAATAAAGCATAAGATAAATTGAATAATGAAGCCATTATATGATGAGAGAAATAATTACAAACAAGCTTTTGAATTGTTCACTGTTGAATTTTTCATTTGTCAAATAGCTTTATTGTTCCGATGAAGGCTGTTGTAAAATGGCTGAAATCAGTACAGTCATGCTTTTCATGACAAAAGCTATTCTTAGCACCCAGAATGAACAATAATTTTCTATAAAACAATAAGAGCTATTGAAAAGAAAAATTATATATATAAAAAAATTGTTTTAGAACATAATGATAAGTGACTGAAATATAGAAGTGAGAATACACTTTCTCTTGTTACATTGAATAGTAATACTTTTCTACTATTTTGGTTTGCTCACATTTAACAACCTCACTCAGATTGTTATTCATGGTTATTTTTTAAAATTCTGTTTTATATATTATGGCTGATAATGTAGTGTATTTGTAACCTGCTCATTTGTTGTATTATATATTATGAAAAAGAATGTTAATGCTAAAGAATTAATTTTTTTAATGCGATGAGATAATTTAAATGTTTTCTGATATATATGGAATAAATGTTATTATTAGTATTATGTTATTCTTTTTTATTATCTATGAAATAATTGTATGCAAAGTTAAAATGAGATATTTCATTAGTAAAATTGAAGTTTATATTTTTGACATCATAGTTATGTTTCCGAAAACATTTTAATATGAAAATAAATATGGATAGGTTTATTATCTGGTTACATTACCTTTAGGCTATTTTCTTTCTGTGAATTAGATTTATTTTGCCTCATTTCATGGGAGTAATATTTCTCTTGTTAAAAATATTGATTTATTACAATGGCACGAAGTTACAAATTTGTTAGGAAACAGGTAAAGTTTATTGAATCTAGATATTACTGGTAGTTATTTTATTAACCCCCATAGGGATAAAGACAATGTTAAAACTGCAGGATTTGAACTTTGAACATAACATGACAAAATTATCCTGTTCAAGACATTTAGCCTGAAACTACTTATTCTGAATTAACCCTTTAGCATCTAAACTGGCTTTATATCTGGCCCAAATGTTCTATTCATTCTATATTCAAACTGACCACATCCAGCCTCTCACACCTATTCTACCATGTCGCTCTGAAAATAAATAATCACATCTTCAAAATTTCAAAGCTACAAGATAATGCATGATTAATTCAAAGCAATGTGAATAAATAGGCATTACATTTGACAGAGTAATCTGAATGCTAAAGAATTAAACTACCCCTGTTTTTTTATTTTTAAGAAAGCATTTGGAAATTGATACCTATTTAAATTTAATATATTATGGTGTTAAATCATTATGATATCTGCTCCACATGTTTTAACTTTTTGAAGCAAATGGAAAAAATAACTTTATTATTTATAAGTATTTGTACACAACCTACCATGTATTAGGAACCTAAGATCAATTTAAAGTAGTTACACTACAGTTTTTAAAGCCTTGCTTTTAAGTTTCACAGAAAGGCTTTTGTAGTTTAACTACTTAAATTTATCTTAGGTTTGTAACTTTAATATGTTTTACTGAAACAAAATTTACACGATATACTTAAACTTATGACTTTGGTTTTGTCTATTTTATAAATATTGATTTAATGAAATAATAGGTTTGGTGAAAATGCTAAATCTTTCTTTCCAAAGTTTAAAATACGCAGACAATTTATGAAACATAAGTGTTTTATGCCCTAGACATACTTTATGTAGTTTGAAATTAAAAGTATATGATAAAATTATCAAGATATCTGCTAGTGCCCTCTATGTATGAAATAAAATTATTCAAAATTGAAAAAAAATTAAGTTAATTAAGGTAGATTTTCTTTTTATGCTGGAAGTAGTAAAAATATCATTTACAATCAATAATATTACAAATAATGATCAGTGACAAAACAAAATTATCCTTTGATGTAATTAAATAGTGTACACATTACTTGATAATAAGAGTGACTGTCTGTGTTCTGAGAAATTTATATTGGCCTGTAATTTAGTTAATTTTCCAAATTTGATTCAAATGTGTAAATTAGCATTAAAACAATAAACTTTTTCTTAGGCTTGTAATATTGAAGTATGCAAATAAAATAGGCATACATACATACATATATGCATGTTTGCTTACATATTCTATAGTTTCAAGAGATTACAGAAATTATGATGATATATAAGTTATAACAATCTATTATTTCAAGCAACCTGAGAGTAATAGTCTTCCAACAATAATTCTTCCTTTTCCACACAAGATTTAATGAGGAACTATATACAAAATAGAGATTTGAGGATTGTGAAAGATTCAGTTTTCGCACCATCAGTATCAATATGGTATGAATGTAAGAGGCAAGAGTTGTGAACATTGAAATTGACAAGTATGATGATGATAAGGTGAAATGGATAGCAAAAAGAGATTTAGTCAAAGACTTATTGATAGTAGTTGAAAGACAATTTGTGTGTCACTTACAGTCCTTGCCCTTATTTATACCCTCGATGTCAGCAAAGCATTCACCTTTGTCTGGCATACAAATCTGCAAAAACTACCCTCTTATAGGCTTCATATGTCTCTCATCTTTTGGATCAGTGGTTTTCTCTTCTTTTCACACCTACTATGTCCAGCCTAAGCCTCATGTTAATCACTTCATCCAGTCCTTCCTCCTCAGAATGTTAGCCTCTTAAATTCCATCCCTGTTTCTCCTGTAGCTGTCAGTTTGTGTCTATTCAAAAGTAATGTTAACTGCTTTGATCTAACTTCCTTGAATATGCCTGAGAAAGCCATATTTGTAACTCTTTCCTCCATAATGGCAAATAAAGAGTTCTACGGGTGAATACTTTTTCTAGTGAAATATTTACCTAAAGCTGTTGGTCAACACAGGTTGAGAGCAGTAGTAGTGGAATGACCACTGGTCAAAAAGTTTCTTCAGTGCATCATTTAAAATTGTGTACTGTTACAGATGCAAAATGCTTTACTTATTTTTTTCATCGTGTTTACCAAATATGGAATGTTATTTTTTTCCAACAAAGGGCAAAGCTCCATAGTTCACAGATGTCTATAGAATAATGAAGTTTAGCAGATGAGTTTTGCCGAAGGAAATTTAATTAAAAGAATAATTTTGGTCACAAATTAAAGCTTTGTTCTTGTTTTGAATACATAAAGAGAACTAATTTATTCGAAAGATAGTGTCTCTCTGGTGAAAATCTTATAGCTACTATGTTTTCTTTACTTTTAGATTTTCTTCTTTTTAAATAACTCGTGTATTTTTTTTGTGTGTGTATGTGTGTGTTTAAATGTTTGTGTGTGTGTGTGTATATATATATATATATATATATATATATACACAGATACACTTATACACATATCTATATATTAATTCATTTGAAAAGATAAATAATGAGAAGAATTTAAATTATAAAGCACAGAAGAATAACATGTTGAGTTGAAATTTAAGCTCTACAAAGATAAAACTAATGAGGGATAAATTCTGAAATGAATATATATATATATATATATATATATATATATATATATATAAGGGTTTGGTGAATAAACTGCCTACATGTCTAAATTACACAAAAATGAAAACACTGACATCTCATTTTAACAGATATATTCATCAAAATTACATTAAAATATCTTGAAATACTAAAGAGTAAATTTATTTAATAAAATCACCATTGGCTTCAATCATGGCCTCCAGACGACTTTGGAATCTACTGCAACTCTTCTGGATGGTCTCCTCACTTAAGGCGATGAATGCTGCCATAAACCTTGTCTCCAGTTCATCTTTGGTGTTACAAGGATTTTATTAATTTCTCGCTCAACTGCACCCCACACATAATAATCAAGGTGGTTACAGTCTGGGGAATTATGTGGTCAGATGTTAGGGGTGATGTGGTTGCAGAAATTGTCTGACAGCTATGATTGGGTTCTCCTGTTTGTGTGGCATGGTGCAGAATCCTGTTGCCAGACATAGGGTCTTCCTGCAGCCACCCTCTTGACAACAGGGCAGCACTACCTCCTCCAGGCACTTGATGCAGGCCTTCGTGTTGAGTCTGAGGCTATGTGGGAAGATGAATGGAGGCATAACGTCACCGTCACTAGTGATCATTTCAGACACCATGATGTTAACTGGATGTTTGATTTTTATTACTCTCAGTGCATGTCCTCAGACTGCACTGTTCTCAGATTGACACCAAAACACTTTGAAATGTTTGTATTGGAGCTTCCGGCGTGAATGCCAGTATGTCATTTCCAAATTTCTGGCAGAGTGAATTGTGTCATGGTGCTGCTTTTCTTACAGATGGTGCCCAACTGACCCTACCATACTGTGTAGTTGACAAAATCAAAAACAACAATGAACATGCACGAAATTAAAAATATAACATGGCGACAATTTACCCATCGCACCCTGTATATATATATATATATATATATATATATATATATATATACATACATAGCAATGTTTGTGGCTGAAGATAGCTTTAAACCATCCTTTATATCAACAATATATACTGATGTAATGACAGATTGTGTATAAAGCTTGAAACATGTGTACCGCGATATCCTTTGTGTTCTGTTTTCAATTTATGTTTGATATATACATTTCATGCAGTTGGTTGATGTATACATCCACTGTAATTGACTTACCAGGTCTCATGAAGCTGTAGTGGATGACACTAGTGCTGGACCACCAAACAGACGCCATTAGTTCTTTTTGGTGAATGTTCTATTTTGGATTGTGTTTTCGCACTTCATCTCTACCCAACTACCATGCAGAATGCTTGCTATTGTTGAAAAGAATCCATTTTTCATCATACATAACAATACGATGCAAAAATGGTTTGCTTTTATGCCATGACAGCAAAGAACAAGTTTCAAGATGATGTGTCATTTGATGCTTGTTCAGTTCGTGTGGTACCCACTTGTCCAGCTTCTTTACCTTGCTGATTTGTTTCAGATGGTCCAATACATTTGGAATCAAAACATCAAACCTTGCTACTAACTCACGCATAGTTTGAGATGTATCCACTTCCACTAGTTTCCACCTCATCATTATCCACCTTGGTCTCAGGTTTACCACGGGACTGATTGTTAAGAGTAAAGTCACCCGACTGGAACTTCTCAAATCATTGAAGTACAGTGTGCTTATTTGTCACTTCTTCACCAAACACCTCATTGATGATAATAGCTGTCTGGGATGCATTGGTTCCATGATGGAACTCATATTCATAAACAACCTGAATTTTTTATTTATCCATGGGTTCACAAAAATTGATTTACAAAAGAAAGCTCACAAAATGGTCAGACACCATGAATTGCAGTTCAAAAAGTGATGTAACTCTTCAATGTTGTAAAACAAAGAATTGTCAGATAAAACATTAGAGTTAACAACTGTCAAACTTAGTGCATAAGAATGTCAGACATTTCACTCTTAATGACCTGATATATATATATATATAATTAGAGAGGAAAATGAATCCTATGCCTTAGGTTTCACTATTTCTGGGAGCATATCATATGCCACTCATCAGATATCACACTGCAGTTTATTAATTAAGGGAAAAGGTACTAGTAAATAAAGGATATATCATTTTGAGAAGTATATCTTAAGATTATGATTTCCCATTACTAATGTTAGAATAATATTTACAATGATTCTGACAATGCCAACATGGTTAGTTATATGAAACTTGATCTAGATTTAGTTGAAATTCCTCTTGGCTGCTAGCATTTTAAATTTCTTAATCAATGTTAAAAACTCTATTATATCATCATTCTTTATTTTGGAATTTAAAATAATATATTGTTTTAAAAGAAGTATTTTATCCTAAATTAGAATATCTGCCATCCCATATTAAGATGTCATTTATTTGAGGGTTTGTTTGGATGTGTTGCAGAAATTTGTGAAGACACGGTGTATAGCATAATAGAATGATTTGATAGCAGATTATTCATTCTTCTTATAGAATGCTGGTATTATTACAGGATATCATTAATGAGTGGACATGTTTTTTCCTGAAAGCAGATACACTCTATCCTGTTGCCACCAACTCCCACCTTTTTTTATTTAGTTTCTTTTTAGCTCATGATTTCTTAATTTATTATTAGTGAATATTTTTTTTATTAATTTCAACTACCAAATCTTGAGATGCTTGTAAAAAGTTTGTTAGTTTTATCTTAAAAACCATTTGTTATTGTTGTATAATGAATGCAGTTGTAGCTGTGTAGTTAAAGAGTTCACTTTGCAACTATGTGGTTCCAGGTTTAGACAACTGCCTTCTACTATAGTTTCTGAGTGACCAATATCTTGTGAGTAGAATTTCATAGATGAAATCTGTGAAGAAGATCCTTGTATGTGTTTATGTGTGTGTATCTTTTTCTGATTTATATTGATATAGAATATAAATATTAGCGTGAAAACTTAGAAAATCCCTCCAAAACTGCTTTACAAACAAAGTCCTTCACACTGAGTTTCTTGTTACTCTTGCAATAAAAAATTGATGTGAACCAGTGATTAGTTCATTTGAAAAGTGTAGCTGATGATGCATTTGTTAAAAAAATATAATATAAAATATATCTAAAAAATAGTGATAATATCAATCTTGAGTGATATTCATGAAAGAGAAAAATAATTTTAGTAAGCTAATTACTATTCTCTCTCCCCAACTTCATTTTAATGCTCAATCCAACCTGCTTATATGTTAATTTGACATACATTTAATCTAAGATTCCCTTCTTTACAATAGCATTTATATTAACACATTTTGTATAATTAATTCTCAACTACTCAGTTCTTTTACCTACTAAACTATCAATTTGATACAATTGACAATTGACATTAACAAGATATCAAGAATATATTTCCTTAGATATATTTAATATATTTTTATTCAATTCTTAATATTTTTTAGGGAGTAAACTTTATTCTAATCATCACGAACTCAAATTCTTTCAAATTACTCACCAATATAAGACCCTGTCAATAAAATTTCCAGCTATCATCATCAAATAAGTGATTGATAGTTACCTAAGGTTATGAAATCTGAAGAAATAACATTCTCTCTTAAGAAATATATTGGACAGATGTGCTACCTCAACATATCAATTGAAATCACTTATACTCTGTTTTACAGATCACATAATGAACTTAAATTCCATAATCTTGACCAGATTAAAATTCTTGATAGTTATGTTGTCAAATTGAGAATGAGTTATTTTAAATTTCTGTTTACTACTCTCTGAAAAATGAAGAAAGAAGAAAAACTACAAAATAGTTATATTTGCACAGTGTAAAGTTACTCTTAATATAGCCTTTTTAATGGTTTGGTCTGGAGGAAGGGGTTGTGCCCATGGCCTTCATGGGCCTTCCAAGACTGGTGGGATTGACATAGTTGATGTTCCTCTTCAGTAGTGGAAGCTGATGGCTGAAAAGGTAAAAGAAAAAAAAAACATATTTCCTGATGGATGACATTCTGAGAACAAAGGGCTTGGTAGAAGGTTGGTGTACATCTGTGTGTAAGAGGTAACAATAGGGATGATAAAAAGAGAAAAGGAAAAGTGAGCCAGGTGGGCCTGGAGTGGAGATTGCAAAAGACCAACAAGTTCCATGGGAGAAAGCCACTGAAATATTAATAAAAAGACAATGAGGTCAGTGAGGAAACAACATGTCAGCAGGTCCATGCTGAAGTGTGTTGAAGAGCAGCTTCATATCAATCAATCAGGTGGAAGTTTTTGAAATGCATTCTAGAATGTCTCTGTGTGTAGTTGCAGTAACATCCCAAATATGAAAACAGTATTCAGTTGTAGATTTCACCTGAACTTTGTATAAGACTAGTAATTGTTGGGAGCTGAAGTATCATTTGATCCTAAAGAAGGTTGCCATCCTTTTGATAATTAGACTGGCAGCTATATAATAGGGGTATGTCAAAATTTCAGAATCTCTATTTTCATACAATCTTCCTTGATTGACCTCTTCCAATTCTCTCATATCTAGTTTCAAACACTGCTATAGTATCAATTATCAAACTCTTGTAAGATTTCTATTAAAAGTAAACTATACTGTTTTGATTATTTTGCTGCAGAAAAAAGTTTCAAACTGTATTACACTTGTACCAAGACTTCTGTCCAAATTTAGAAAGCTCTCTTGCACTAGAATGAAATGTATTTCTCTAGGAGCAAAAAAGAAAAAATAAATGAAAGAAATCCATATCAAGAGGAAGATGCAATAGTTCAAAGGAGAAGAAATAGCTAATCAGAAATGAAAATAAATAGATTGTAAGCTAACAAAAAAATAGATAGAAAAATAATGATAATGGAGATAAGACACTGGAATATTACAAAGTAATTTTAAAAAAATAAACCAACTCAAACTGTTAAATATCCTTTGAAATCTAAATCACTTTTATAGTAATTTTCACATGTACAAATTCAAACACTGACCCTTTAAAAAGAAACAAATTTCTAGAAATTCCAACTAATGTAGCAGGATGCTTTACATAATGGTTCCTATTTTTGAGATGATATAAAAATCAAGCATGCAAGTTGCAAATCACTCAAAATGCATGAGGTTGATATTACTACTGATATTGAGGAAAAATCAGTTCACATTCCTACTACAATGTTTAAAAAGTGTAAAAATCAATTCTGCACACTCGAGCAAATATACTAAAGAAATATATGTAGAAAGGTACAAAAAATTTGCCTTATTTCTGAAGAAATTCTGTTAATGTATTATACTGTTAGGTGTGAATTGATCTAATTTATAAAGTAGTTTGTCAAAATAACTTTTTGGAAATGTTGACATGGTATGCATTTGCATTTACTGACAATGAAATTTAAATTACTTACTAGAGTGATAATGAGAGTTTTCTCAATAAGAAGTTTTAATGTTACAATGCAGTTAAAATTGACTTGGAGTTTGAATTACTGGAAGGTTAATAGGTTCCCACCCCCTCCACCGGAAGTTCATTCCTCTGTCATCCCACCCCCTCCACCGGAAGTTCATTCCTCTGTCATCCCACCCCCTCCACCGGAAGTTCATTCCTCTGTCATCCCACCCCCTCCACCGGAAGTTCATTCCTCTGTCATCCCATCCCCTCCACCGGAAGTTCATTCCTCTGTCATCCCACCCCCTCCACCGGAAGTTCATTCCTCTGTCATCCCACCCCCTCCACCGGAAGTTCATTCCTCTGTCATCCCACCCCCTCCACCGGAAGTTCATTTCTCTGTCATCCCACCCCCTCCACCGGAAGTTCATTCCTCTGTCATCCCGCCCCCTCCACCGGAAGTTCATTCCTCTGCCATCCTGTCAACCTCGGCTGTCTCCCGGAACCCATCTAGTGGCCTTGGCCATCCTCTCCCCTACCTTTGGGTAGCGCATTAAGGTTGAGAAATGTTTGCAGGTTGTAGGTACTGTTTTGCTTATGAATTCTTCCAATTGCAAGTTTTCTTTTCAGGTACACGACACTGCTTTTCCCCTTCCCAGGCTACAGGCCCACACCCCCAACACCCATACTGTTAGGATTGGCACTCTCAACGTCGGCACGCTGAAAGGTAGATCTGGTGAAATTGTTGAGATGCTTGAACGGAGATGTGTAGATATGTGCTGCATCCAGGAAGTAAGATGGAGAGGAGGTTCTGCAAGGTTCCTCACAGGCAAAGAACACAGGTACAAGATTTTCTGGGCAGGGAACACTGACGGGGTCGGGGGCGTAGGAATACTTCTAGCGGAGAAATGGGTGGATAAGGTAATCGAGGTCGTTAGAGTAAGTGACAGAGTACTTAAGATCAGACTAGTGCTTCATCATAGATTAGCTACTGTCATCTCAGCCTATGCACCTCAACCTGGGCTACCAGATGGTCTGAAAGACCAATTCTATGACACCCTCTTGCAAACTACCTCGTCGACGAGTGACAGGGACCTTCTCTTTGTGGCTGGAGACTTCAACGGTCATGTCGGACGTCGTGCTGGGGGCTTCCATGGCATACATGGAGGCTATGGCTTCGGTTCCCGCAACGAGGAGGGAACCAGACTGCTGGAGTTCTGTGATGCAACCAATCTTATGGTCTGCAATACCAACTTCAGGAAACCTGCCAGTCACCTAGTCACCTACCGCTCCGGCAGACACTCTAGCCAAATCGACTACATCCTCGCCAGAAATAGGGAAAGAGGGCGGCTTATAAATGCCAAAACCTACCCTGGCGAAGAATGTACCCCACAACATAGATTAGTAGTTAGCGACTTTGGGATCAAGGCAAAATGGGTGCCCAAAATTAGACAGGGTTGGAGAAGAAGGGTGTGGAAGCTTAAAGACCCTGCAAACGGACAGAGACTTAGAGACAAGTTACTTGAAGCATTTAACGAAATAGAAGGGGATATAGCATCATACAACGTGGAAGACAATTGGAGATTTCTGCGGGACAACCTGTTGAAAGCCACCGACCAGATTTGTGGGTGGTGTAAGGTCCCCTCCCAACCCAGAGTAACGTGGTGGTGGAACAAGGAGGTAGACAGGGCTATTAGACAAAAGAAACAGGCTTGGAAGGACTGGAAGAACGGTGGTAGCAGGGAATTGTACCAATGTGCCAGAAGGGAGGCTAGGCGACAGGTTTATTTAGCCAGAGGGGAAGCAGATAAGGAAAGATTTGCCAATGTTCTGCGCCGTGAGGACCAAAGACTCGAGGTATTTCGTGTTGCAAGACAGTGTAGGAGAGAGAATAGTGATGTTGTAGGAGAGAAATGTGTTCGCATGGATGATGGTACGCTTGCATTAAATGAGGATGCAAAGAAAGAGGTCTGGAGATGCCACTACGATAGATTGCTTAATAAAGAGAATGAATGGGAGAAAGAGAGCCTGCCTTATGTCGACCCAATAGAGGGACCAGCTATCCGAGTTGATAGTACCAGGGTAGATAAAGCAATTAAGAGTATGAAGACCGGGAAAGACCCCGGCCCATCAGGAATCACTGCAGAGATGCTCAAAATATCTGGCAGTGTTGGCTATAGCCTAGTCACCCGTATTACGAACCAGGTGATACACGAAGGAGTCATACCCTATGACTGGTGTAGCAGCATCATAGTCAACTGCTACAAAGGTAAAGGGGACGCTTTAGATACAAATAATTACAGAGGCATCAAGCTGTTAGATCAGGTTATGAAAGTTACAGAGAGGGTCATAGCCCAACTAATTAGGGAGCGAATCAATTTAGATGAGATGCAGTTTGGGTTCGTGCCAGGTAAAAGCACTACTGATGCCTTATTTCTAGTGAGACAGTTGCAGGAGAAATACCTAGCTAAGGATAAACCTCTGTACCTGGCTTTCGTTGACATGGAGAAAGCCTTTGACAGGGTCCCCCGATCCCTTATCTGGTGGTCAATGAGGAAACTTGGGATAGAAGAATGGTTAGTGAGAGCTGTGCGAGCCATGTACAGAGATGCTGCCAGTAAGGTGAGGGTTGGAAATGAGTACAGCAATGAATTCCGGGTAGAGGTAGGGGTCCACCAAGGTTCCGTCCTCAGCCCCCTATTATTTACCATAGTGCTCCAGGCAATCACAGAGGAGTTCAAGACAGGTTGCCCCTGGGAGCTCCTCTATGCTGATGACCTTGCCCTAATTGCAGAGTCACTATCAGAACTAGAGGAGAAGTTTCAGGTGTGGAAGCAAGGTCTAGAATTGAAGGGCCTTAGAGTCAACCTAGCTAAAACCAAAATCCTAATAAGTAGGAAGGTAGATAAAACACAAACCCCTTCAGGTAGATGGCCCTGCTCAGTATGTAGAAAAGGAGTAGGTAGTAACTCTATAAGATGTACCCGGTGCAAGCTATGGACACATAAGAGGTGCAGCAACATCAAAGGCAGGTTAACTAGCAAGTTAGTTTTTGTTTGTGGCAGATGTTCAGGTGCAATAAAGACTGCAAACAAACAGGAAACAACTTCTATCTCATTCCAGGGTGAAAAACTAGAGGTAGTCGATAGCTTCCGCTATCTGGGCGACCAAGTTAGTAGTGGGGGTGGGTGCGCTGAAAGTGTAGCTGCTAGAATAAGAATAGCCTGGGCAAAGTTTAGAGAGCTCTTACCCCTGCTGGCGACAAAGGGACTCTCACTCAGAGTAAAAGGCAGACTGTATTAACGCATGCGTACGAACAACCATGCTACATGGCAGTGAAACATGGGCTGTAACTGCTGAGGACATACGTAAGCTCGCAAGGAATGAAGCCAGTATGCTCCGTTGGATGTGTAATGTCAATGTGAATACCCGTCAGAGTGTAAGTATCTTGAGAGAAAAGCTGAACATTAGAAGCATCAGTTGTGGCGTGCAAGAGAGACGATTGCGCTGGTATGGACATGTGGTGAGAATGGAGGAGGATAGCTGCGTGAAAAAGTGCCACACCCTAACAGTTGAGGGAACCCGTGGAAGAGGTAGGCCCAGGAAGACCTGGGCTGAGGTGGTGAGGCAAGACCTTCGTACATTGGGCCTCACCGAGGCGATGACTACGGACCGAGACCTTTGGAAATGGGCTGTGCGTGAGAAGACCCGGCAAGCCAAGTAAGATCGTTGCCAGTGCCCCTGGACTGGTTCTTGTGCGGGTGGCACATGAGATGCACCATTTTGAGCGTGGCCGTTGCCAGTACCGCCTGACTGGCTCCTGTAGGATTTTCGAGCGAGATCGTTGCCAGTGCCCCTGGACTGGCTTGTGCGGGTGGCACATAAAAGACACCATTTCGAGCGTGGCCGTTTTCGTGCGGGTGACACGTAAAAGCACCCACTACACTCTCTGAGTGGTTGGCGTTAGGAAGGGCATCCAGCTGTAGAAACTCTGCCAAATCGGACTGGAGCCTGGTGTTGCCATCCGGTTTCACCAGTCCTCAGTCAAATCGTCCAACCCATGCTAGCATGGAAAGCGGACGTTAAACGATGATGATGATGATGATGACTACAAAGATACAAGCACAGTGTATTATGTGTGTTTGTGTGTCTATCCATCTACACACACACACACACACACACACACACACACACACACACACACACTCACACATGCACACTCACATATGTATCCATCCATATATATATTTATATTTATATATATATATATCATCATCATCATCATCATCATCATTGGTTAACATCCACCTTCCATGCCGGCATGGGTTGGACGGTTTGACACTGTGTGGCACTTTAGGCAAGTAATTTTACAATAGCTCTGAGATGAACAAAAGCTTGGCAGTGGACATTGGATTTGGAAGATGGTGACAACTGAAAGAAGTTCATTGTGTGTGTGCATGTGTGTGCACACCATATCACACAGCATTGTGTGATATGGTGGGCTCTGAGGAGTCTAGGGATAGATGAGTGGCTGGTGAAAGCTGTACAGGCCATGTACAAAGATGCTGTCATTAAGGTGAGAGTTAACCATGAGTACAGTGAAGAATTTGGTGTACAGGGAGGAGTTCATCAAGGCTCAGTCTTCATCATTGTCCTATAGGCCATAACAGAGGAATTCAAGACCAGCATCCTCTGGGAACTACTATATACTGATAATCTTCTCTGATACCAGATTCCATATTAGAGCTAGAAATTTCAGGTGTGGAAGCAAAGGTCCCAGTAAACAAGAAAACAGATAGGACCCAGTAAACAAGAAAACAGATAGGACCCAACCTCTTCAGGTTGGTGGCCATATTTAATTTGTAGGAAAGGTGTAGGCAGGAACTTCATATGGTGTACCCAATGTAAGCTATGAACACACAAAAGGTGCACTGGATTAATAGGAAAGTTATCAGAAAAGGTAGTGTTCATATGTGAAAAATGCACAAGATCCATAAAAACTATAGAGACTTGGGGAAATTGATTCTTTGAAATGTCCTGGTGGCTCATTAGAAGTAGTAGATAATTTTGGCTACCAAGGGAACAAAATTAGTAGTGGAGGAGGAGGCACAAAGAGTGTGATAGCTTGAATAAGAATAGGATGGAGGAAATTCAGAGAGCTATTACCTTTGTTGGCTATGAAAGGTTTCTCTCTCTGAGATGGTATCATACATGTATACAGACGGCAATCTTACATGGTATGAGATGTGGGCCCTGAATGCAGGGGTTATGCAAAGGTTAAAGAAGAATGAGACTCGTGTATTCTGCTGGATGTGTAATGTAAGTGTAAATGTTTGACAGAGTGCTAGTGTTTTGAGAGAGGAGTTAGGCATAAGAGGAATTAGTTGCTGTGTGCAAGAGAAAAGACTGCACTGGTTTGGTTGTGTGATGTGGATGGTTGCTGACAGCTCCACAAAGAAGTGCTGATCTCTCGAAGTAGATGGAGCATGTGGAAGTGGGAGATTCAGGAAGACATGGGATGAAGTACTGAAGAACAACCTCAGATGCTGAACCTTTCAAGTGTGATGACAAAGGACCGAGATGCCTGGTGCCTTGCTGTACTCAAGAAGACCCATACTCCACTGCAGAAGTGTTAAGACCAGTCTCCCAGGTGGTGAGGGTTGGTCTGCAAGAGTCCTGCACTGGTGCCACGTAAAAAATACTTGTGGAAGTACTACTTAAAAGCACCCATATGGTGCCATGTAAAAATGCCTGTGCAGTGTCACATAAAAGCACCTGTGCAATGCTACATAAAAACACTTATGCAGTGTCACATAAAAGCACCCAGCACACTCTGTCATATAGTTGGCATTAGGAAGGGCATCCAGTCATAGAAAACATATCTAAGTAGACTAGAGCCTGGTGCAGCTCTCCAGCATGCCAGCTCTGGTCTAACTGTCCAACCCATGCCAGCATGGACAACAGATGTTAAATGATGATTATATGATGATGATGATATATATATATATGTGTGTGTTTGTATATGTGTATATATATATATATATATATATATATATATATATATATAAAACTGAGAATGTATGTCTGTCTGTCTGTGTTTCTGTATGTGTGCACCACTAAAACTCGAGAACTACCCAACTGATTTCATTCAAATTTTACACATGCCTTTCTTAGGGTCCATGCAGTGTCATAGGCTCCAAAAATTTTCAACTTGCCTAATACGAGCCTGGAGTAATCTCTTACCTCTTACACTATTTCAGTATTACATGTCAAAAGTGAAACAATAACATCTCTATTGTAATGTAAGATAATACTTTCAGTTTTAATAGTTTCAGTATTAATACTTTCACTATGTATGTAATATATACATACTGAAACTATTATCTCACATATATACATGCATACACACACACATATATATATATTTTATATATATATGCATATATATATATATATATATGCATATATATATATATATATGCATATATATATATATATATATATATATATATATATATATATATATATATATATATATATATATATATATATATACTAGATTTGAAGAAGAGAAGGGTGAAAGTATTCTGGTCTGCTGTAAATGTCTGAAGTCAATGAAGACGTATATTTTTCCAATCTGGTGACAGGAAATGAAATGTGGGCATATCTTTATGATATGAATGCAAAGACTCTGTACATGGAATGACATTGCACCTCTTCTCCAAGGCCTAAGAAGTTAAAGGGCAGTGATTAGTACAGAAAGTTAAGGCAA
>NC_142930.1:88455036-88495036 GCF_046866305.1 Octopus bimaculoides | reverse complement strand
CACTGTTATAGTCTGGAAAATTATAATAATAAACAAGAGAAGTCTGTGAACTGAGTCCTAATTAACATGTACCTGTTCAATAAATTCCTTGCTGCACTCCTGTTTTAAATTAGGAAAGGACATAGTGAGAATGCAGTGGAAAATTCGAAGAAGTCATGCATCTGATATTGATTAACTGTTGATAATATTTACTAACAGGCTACCTGTGTTGATAAGAAAGGAAACTAGAAAATTTTAGAAATTGATTTTACTCTGGCCTTGACTTGTCTTGTTGGGAGAATAACAAATTAATTTGAAAATATATATTCAAAGCATAATATAATTATAAGAGGTTATCATCTGTTTCTAGCCCACTAATAAAGGTAATTATTAGAAAATAGAAATGAATAAACTTTAACTAAAAGTTCTATGTGTGATTATACAAATCTGTGTAAAATTTACTTAAACCTAAATGACATGAAATGAACTAATCATCTTATATTCTGTTTTTATATCGTTACTATTGGCTTACCAAAAGAATAATAATTTGCAAAATTTTATATAACTAATTATAGAAAGGTGAATATTCATGATTATGTGACACCAATACCTGTTTTAAATCATGAGCAGTGTAAGTAAAATCAACTAACTATTACAGAAAAATGAAAAATGCTGGAGAAAAGTTGAGTGTCTTGTAAAAGCAATAGTAGCAGCAATTTTGCATGATGACCCATCACAATATACCTGATTAACAAACAGCAATAACAATTGCATGAGTAATTTCACCCGAATATACTACCACCTTAAGATATAAGTTAATTTTAGTGATTTGAATCCAGTTATATATAATTTTAAAGATATTTGTATATTCTTTTATATTTTTCAGCCCTAAGGCTGTGGTCATACTGGGTCACTACCAGTAATTGTATGTGTGTGTGAGATTATTTATCTAAGCTAGTTAGATAGACAGATACTTAAATTGATTGATAGACTGATAGATAGATAATAGATTGATAAATAGACAAACAGATATATAATCTCTCTCTCTCTCTCTCTCTCTCTCTCTCTCTCTATATATATATATATATATATATATATATATATATATACATTTTTTCACTCATATTTTCAAATAGCCATTAGCTGCATCAGTTTTAGTTTATACACAACTAGACTCAACAACATTCTTTAATAGGCTCTCAAGTTTTCATTAGGATAAAATATGTACATCTGAATTTGTTATCTACTATTTCCTTCATCAAGTCTTCTGTAATAATAATAATTTCTGTTATATACTACTTGCACCGAGGAGAATTGTGATATGTAATAAATTTAATTTAATCAAATTAATTTTAATTATTCTACCATATTACTAACATGTTGCTGTTCAAAACGATTGTATGCATGTATTAAAATTCTTTTAAATTTAAACATCTTCTCTTCTTCATTTTTTAACTTGCTTGTTGAGTCTCTATGGGATACCTTTTCATAAATTCTCATAACACACAAAATACATGTAATAATTTCATATTCGCAAAAATCTTATGACAGTAATCTACCAGCAAAATATGAAGAATCTTTGTTAGAAACCACCCTTTGGAACCTTTCAAAGTAAAAGATGAGATATAATTTAACCTCTCCAACGCCGACGAAGGGAAATAACCCTGAAATCCGGATACGTTCGTGCTGCTGGTCGAGGTGAGAGGGATAACTCCCTTGGCAAACAGGACACAGTCGTGTGTCGATAAGCCAGCTGGAGGAGATGTCCTCCTGGGGCTAAAAGCAACAGTAACATCCACCCCTAGGGGTCAGCCACACTTAAGTGGCAATATACTACACTTTATCGTGCAGTTACTGTTAATACTTCATTTAGAGAATTAACATTGCTTGTTTTCACCTTTTCAATATCAGTGAAGAATTTCACTGGAAAAGAAGATATAAGGTTTGCCAGGTTTTTGTCTCTCTCACCAAGGTCATCAGCTGTCGAACGCCGACGAAGGGAAATAACCCTGAAATCCGGATATGTTCGTGCTGCTGGTCGAGGTGAGAGGGATAACTCCCTTGGCAAACAGGACACAGTCGTGTGTCGATAAGCCAGCTGGAGGAGATGTCCTCCTGGGGCTAAAAGCAACAGTAACATCCACCCCTAGGGGTCAGCCACACTTAAGTGGCAATATACTACACTTTATCGTGCAGTTACTGTTAATACTTCATTTAGAGAATTAACATTGCTTGTTTTCACCTTTTCAATATCAGTGAAGAATTTCACTGGAAAAGAACATATAAGGTTTGCCAAGTTTTTGTCTCTCTCACCAAGGTCATCAGCTGTCGAACGCCGACGAAGGGAAATAACCCTGAAATCCGGATACGTTCGTGCTGCTGGTCGAGGTGAGAGGGATAACTCCCTTGGCAAACAGGACACAGTCGTGTGTCGATAAGCCAGCTGGAGGAGATGTCCTCCTGGGGCTAAAAGCAACAGTAACATCCACCCCTAGGGGTCAGCCACCACTTAAGTGGCAATATACTACACTTTATCGTGCAGTTACTGTTAATACTTCATTTAGAGAATTAACATTGCTTGTTTTCACCTTTTCAATATCAGTGAAGAATTTCACTGGAAAAGAACATATAAGGTTTGCCAGGTTTTTGTCTCTCTCACCAAGGTCATCAGCTGTCGAACGCCGACGAAGGGAAATAACCCTGAAATCCGGATACGTTCGTGCTGCTGGTCGAGGTGAGAGGGATAACTCCCTTGGCAAACAGGACACAGTTGTGTGTCGATAAGCCAGCTGGAGGAGATGTCCTCCTGGGGCTAAAAGCAACAGTAACATCCACCCCTAGGGGTCAGCCACACTTAAGTGGCAATATACTACACTTTATCGTGCAGTTACTGTTAATACTTCATTTAGAGAATTAACATTGCTTATATATATATATATATATATAGGTGAAAAATTTGGAGGATGATTCCATGCGCTAGTAAATATAAAATAAGATTTGAGGTGAAAAAGCACAAAAATCTTATTTGTGTAGGTAAAGATTATTTAATCCATTACAATATGTACAGAGTTGACTGGTTTCACTTCAAAACTGGTCAACTCTGTATATATTGTAATCGATTAAATAATTTTTACCTACACAAACAAGATTACTATGCATTTTCACCTTAAATCTGTCTTGTGTGTGTGCGTGTATATATATATATATACACACACACACACACACACAAGACAGATACATAGATGATATATATAACTACACACACACATACATAGAGTGAGAGAGAGAGAGAGAGGAAGAGAGAGAGAGGAAGAGAGAGAGAGAGGAAGAGAGAGAGAGAGGAAGAGAGAGAGAGAGCAATGGAAGTGTCTTATTCTGATACTGAACATAACATTGACAGTATTTTATGTTAAAATGTTTACTATCTATTTACTGTCCTGAGTCATCTGCTACAAGACTTTATTATTGATTATTCACCCAACAAACTGAAAACAAAGATAACACTTAATCATTTCATCTAAATTAGCCGTTGGAAATTTTTTTTTAGAAACACCATTTAGGGGTGCAAGGAAAAGAAGCTTTAGTAATGTAACTTACATGATGGGATTTACCAATCTCTCAGGAAATTCTTTCTGTTTTTGATAGGAAAATATTCATGAAAGAAGTTAGTCAAAGCATCTGCCTACAGCTGACATTTTTAGTAATAGATTTGTCTGGTATCAAAACACATTTTTTCAGTCTTCTATAAAATATTCTTTAAGTATTATAAGGATTGGAATTAAAAGACACAGTTATACTTTGTTGGGTGTAGTCATTTTAAATATGAGCAGAACAAAGCCTGTATATCCCTTCAATTACACTTTTTAATTGCACTTACAATACATTTCAATTGAAACATTTAGTACATATTTTGTGATGTGTATATTCAATACTTCTCACATATTTTGTCTAATGGAAATTATTTTTCAAGAGATATAAAACAGAAAAGACTAGAAACTTCAAGAATGTGAAATGTTCTTATGATGCCAACATGATAAAAGACCGTAATTTTCATTGTTATCATCATAATGATACTAATTTTAGCATGTATTTTTCTATGCTTTGCGTGGGTCTATGATATATCTCTTTCTATAATTTTGATCATGTCAGCTCTGCTCTTTTTCTACACTATTTAGCATTAAGTTATCAGTCATTTTCAGCAGTATGCATAATCTATTCACACTACATATCTAGACCAGTCCAGTCTCGTATCCTCTACAGAGGAGCTAATATTTTTGATGTTGAACCAATTTCTCAAAACAATTAACATTCACTTTTTCTGTTGATGATGTAAAAAATATTTTCAAATGTATTACTTGGTACAATATCAATCTTAAAAAGTTTCCACATGCAGCTGGTTTTACCATATCTTGAATTTAAAGATGAAACTTTTTCAAAAGATTTTCTGAAAGCTTTATTATTTATGAAATAAAGTTGAAACAGATGCTGCTTTTTCTTCACATCAAAAACAATTCAGTATTTTGTAATTTACGTGAAATTCATTTAAATCTTCTTTTCTAATAAACTTTTAGCTACATAATCCAAGACAGAATTTATTTGTATAAAGAACACTGTTACTTCAATATATTCCTACAAATATGAATAAAGTAATAATTGTATTTTTCTAAAATGTGTAAAATTTAATACCTACAGTTTAACAAAAAATATCATTTTTGAAATTAATAAAAAGAAAAAATAAGACATTCTGAAATTTGACAAAGGCTCATTTCATTTTAATATTTTGCCTCAAGATATCATTACAAAATAAAAGGCTACTTTCTTATACTGAAACAGGAATTTCATTAATCTTTGAAGTTTTTCTTGCTCTGAAAATAAGATATTGAAATATTCTATTAAAATTGAAAAACTGCTGAAAGGTAATCATTTCTATGAAGGTTTCAGTTGTTAAATAAAAAAGGTGTTTGTATCCATGTATTTTTTGTTGCTTTTTTTTTTACTGTTTGTAAACTTGATATTAGCATATCCAAGATATGATGAGATTTTTCTTTTCAACATTATTTTCTTTTATTATTATTGATAGTCAACATTTGTAACAAGCTAGGTGTTATGATTTTAATCTGATGAGATTTATTTTAAGAAAATTCTTTTACATACATATTAGCTAAATAACTATGTTAAATATTTCAATATCCTAATCTCTGCAACAGTCAAGTCAGTTTAGAAATATAATAAATCTTATATTAATTAACAATTCAACATTTCAGAAGTTATTTTGATTATTTATTATTTTGTGTCTTATTTCAGATTATTGATAGATTGTGTATGATAACAAGTATTCCTATGGAAGATATAGTTGATTTTACAGTAATTCATTTACAGAGAATTTCCAAAATATAAGGTAAAACTGAAATTAAACTATGAATTTCAAATCTTCCCTCAAAATTATTAGAAACAGCAGATAACATTGTTTAAACATCTTCATGTTATACAAACTGTTTCATTATATAATAAAAGTTGTTTTGCTTTTGTTTCACTCTGTATTTTTGTTTTTGTTCATCGTTTGTATAAAATTGTAAAGTGAAATTAAAAATTAAAATTTAATCAACTTTTAATATGGGTATAGACTTAAATCAAGGAACCTAAATATTTCTGCTTGTTTTTTCTATTTTACACATGAAGATGAAAGGCCAATTTTTTTTTTACAGTTATAACTATGTATTAAGTATAGATAAAATAGTGAAATAGATTAATGGAAAGAAATGTTTCTTGGACTGCTATTATAACAGGTAAATGAATTTGTTCCTTTGGAAGGTGAAAAAAAGAATGATCATTCTTTTAGATTAAGAAAATATCAGTAAGACAAAGATAATTGTAAAATCTCTAGACATTGTCCATGTGGTATATAAAGACACAACTTGGGTGGTGACAATGTAGTTTGAACTACAAAATCGAACTATTCAGGAAAGATTTATACTTGATGAGTCAGAGACCTCTATCAGAATGAAATGCTCATGTTTAAACAATTCAAAAGTGTAATAAATTAGTTTGCCATAAAAAAATGGATCAGTCTAATATTTTGGGCATTGCCCTTTGTGAAAAGGATTAATTTTCTGTTGATAACAAAATTGATGGATAGGAATTCTTCTTGTGACAAATAAATTTATGGCAATGTTTATAGTCACTAATTGCTGACAAACATCCCATTACTTTCCACAGGTTTTACTGCTATAGTTTAAGACTGGTGGTCCCTGAAAAAAGAAAAGATTTCACATGGTAATATAGGTGATTATTTATGATTGCTAACTTGAGCATGAAAATGTTGAAGATAAGACTGATAAATTGGTAGTTGCTACTATTGAATTGTTGTTATGCTTATAGAAAAGACACATAGTTGACTGTTACATGTGTACAAAGAAAAGAGAAAAGTGAGAAGCATTACAGTTTGCAAAATAAAGGCTGGAATGCTGCCTGGTTCCTACTTGTTGTGGATTTCAGCTTCTTTAATGATCACAAGTGTCTATGTTTGTAATTTTTGTGGAGCCTTTTTGATATGGAAAGGAAATGAATTGAAGTATCAAAGAATACTAAGCAGAGAAATGTATATGTGTGTAGTAGTTTAGAGTTCAACAGTATTTAAGTTAATCAAATCCTCAATCATAAATGTAACAAAATAATTTAGTTGGTACAAATTGCTAAGAATTTTTTGTTAATATGTTTTCAGTGGAGTAAGGACAGCATCTATGGCTTCTAAGATTTTTGTGAGTTATGCCATCAAAATACAATACAAACACTTACAGGTTGATGCATGCAACATAAATATGGGCAGGAAAGAAACCTCAGTGGATGCAATCTGGAGATATATTGGGTCTGTGCAAGGTGAAATAGAAAGAAGATGAAGACTGAAGAAGTAGCAGGAATTAGGGTTAGGATTTGATGCTTATACAACTTGGTTTTCAAAGGAGAAGCCACAATTAAAACAATAGGAGAAGCAAAGAGAAGAAACTGTAAATTTGGAAAGTCAGGAGTTGTAGCATGTCAATTAGTCAAATGATCATTTTTTTTGTAGCAGCTCCATATCCCCATAGTTTTATTATAGGTTCATTACACCTGACCTTTGTAGAATATAACAGCTAAAGTATTTTCTAGGCAATGAGTGTATTAGATGTAATTTGGGTAATATAGTGACTGCGAGGTTGATATAGATTATGATCTGAATATTTATAGTAATGTGTATGTATGTGCACATATACACAAATAGATAGAGATATAGGTAGAGATTAGACCCGTATAATATATGTGTATATATATATATATATATATACCCATGCCAGCATGGACAATGGACATTAAATGATGATGATGATGCAGGTAATGAAAGTCCTGGGGAGGGTCATAGCCCAACTAATTAGGGAGAGAGTCAGTCTAGATGAGATGCAGTTTGGGTTCATGCCAAGGAAAAGCACCACTGATGCTATATTTCTGGTAAGACAGCTGCATGAGAAATACCTAGCCAAAGATAAACCTATGTACCTGGCTTTCATTGACATGGAGAAAGCCTTTGACAGCCCCAACACCCCACCGATCCCTTATCTGGTGGTCAATGAGGAAACTAGGGATAGATGAATGGTTAGTGAGAGTTTTACAAGCCATGTACAGGGATGCTGTCAGTAAGGTGAGGGTTGGCAACTAGTACAGTGAAGAATTCTGGGTAGGGATAGGGGTCCACCAAGGTTCAGTTCTCAGCCCCATCTTAGTCATCATAGTCCTCCAGGCAATAATAGAAGAATTCAAGACAAGATACCCCTGGGTGCTTCCCTATGCTGATGATCTTGCTCTAATTGCTGAGTCACTTTCAGAACTAGAGGAGAAGTTTCAGGTGTGGAAGCAAGGATTAGAATTGAAGGGCCAATTCAACCTAGCAAAAACCAAAGTCTTAATAAGCAGGAAAGCAGACAAACCACAAATCCCTTCAGGTAGATGGCATAGGTAGAAACTCCATAAGATGTACCCAGTGTAAGCTATGGACACATAAGAGATGCAGCAATATCAAAGGAAGGCTAACTGAGAAGATAGCTTTCCTGTGTGGAAAATGCTCAGGAGCAGTAAACACTGAAAATGCACATAGAACACCTTCCAGGGTGAAAAACTACAAATAGTTGATAGCTTCCGTTACCTAGGTGACCAAGTCAGTAGCCAGGGTGGATGCTCTGAAAGTGTAGCTGCTAGAATAAGAATAGGATGGGCAAAGTTCAGAGAGCTCTTACCTCTGCTGGTGACAAAGGGCCTCCCACTCACAGTAAAAAGTAGACTGTATGATGCATTTGTGCAAACAGCCATGCTACATGGCAGTTTAACATGGGCCGTGACTGCTGAGGACATGCGTAAGCTTGCAAGGAATGAAGCCAGTATGCTCCGTTGGATGTGTAATGTCAGTGTGCATACACAACAGAGTGTAAGCACCCTGAGAGAAAAGTAGGACTTAGGAAGCATCAGATGTGGTTTGCAAGAGAGACGACTGCACTGGTATGATCATGTGTTGTGAATGGATGAAGACAGCTGTGTGAAAAAGTGTCACACCCTAGCAGTTGAGGGAACCTGTGGAAGAGGTAGACACAGGAAGACCTGTGATGAGGTGGTGAAGCATGACCTTCGAACATTGGTCCTCATTGAGGCAATGACAAGTGACCAAGACCTTTGGAGATATGCTGTGCTTGAGAAAGCCCAGCAAGCCAAGTGAGACCATAACCATAGCCTATGCCAGTGCTGTATAACCAGCCCATTTAAGAGTACCCTTCAATCATTGGGCAATAAATATGCTTGCGAAGACCTGTTGAGGCAAGTGAAATCATTGTCATGGCTGATGACAGTACCATCTGATTGGCACCCTTGCCAGTTGAATGTTAAAAGCACCATTTGAGTGTGATCATTGCCAGGGCCGCTGACTTGCTCCTATGCTGGTGGCATGTAAAAAGCACCATTCGAGTGTGATCATTGCCAGCATTGCCTGACTGGCTCTGGCACATAAAAAACACCATTAAAGTGTGGTTGTTGCCAGTGCCACCAGACTGGCTCTTGTGCAGGTGGCACGTAAAAAGCACCATTTGAGCATGGCTGATGCCTGTACCATCTGATTGGCCCTTGTACCGGTGGTACGTAAAAGCACCCACACCACTCTTGGAGTGGTTTGTGTTAAGAAGGACATCCAGCAGTAGAAACTTTGCCAGATCAGATTGGAGCCTGGTGCAGCCTTCTGGCTTTCCATCCCTCAGTCAAACTGTCCAACTCATGCCAGTATGGAAAGAAGATGATGATGATATAAACAAGTCTCACACATGTTTGCATATTATCTATGACTAGGCATTCTACATATTTCTCTACTTTTCAATTCACTGTCATAATGATTTTTTTTATACATCTAATGTTAGGCATGTAGAACATTGTATATGTAACTATTAAATTGTTATGCAAAATTTGTTTGTATAATATATTCCATACTCAAATATATACCTCATCATTTTGCATTCATATTTTACACACACACACACACATGCATGTGTGTATGTGTGTCTGTGTGTCTGTGTATATATACATGCATACATATATATATGTGTGTGTGTGAGTGTATATATCCGAGTTTGTATGATTGTGCATAGAAGAATATATCAATCAATGAAACTCCAACTTAGTCTGATTTTCATGTTTTATTATTTACAATTGTTCCAATTTTCACAATTTTACAATCATCATCATCATCATCATTGTCATTTAATGTCTGCTTTCCATGCTGGCCAGAGTTGGACGGTTTGACTGAGGACTGGTGAGCCAGAAGGTTGCACCAGGCTCCAATCTGATCTGGCAAAGTTTCTACTGCTGGATGCCCTTCCTAACGCCAACTGTTCCAAGAGTGTAGTGGGTGCATAATCATCAGTTTGTGTAGTGACAGTTGTGTTCCACAATTGACAACTTGCACACATTTGTCAATAGTGGAACATGATTGTCATTACATCAACCTGACAATTGCATAATGCATGAAAATATTAGCTTAATTCAATATTGTAAAACTGTAAAAATTGTAAAAATTGGAATTAATAAAACATAAAAATCAGACTAAGTTGAAGTTTCATTGATTAATATATATATATATATATATATATATATATATATATAAATATAATTTAGTTTTAATTAGTTTTAGTTTTACTTGTTTCAGTCATTTGACTGTGGCCATGCTGGACTACCGCCTTTAGTCGAGGAAATCAACCCCATGACTTATTCTTTGGAAGCCTAGTACTTATTCTATTGGTCTCTTTTGCCAGACCCCTAAGTTACGGGGATGTAAACACACCACCATCGGTTGTCAAGCGATGTCGGGAGGACAAACACAGACACACAAACATATACACACACATGCATATATATATATATTTATAGAAATATACGATGGGCTTCTTTCAGTTTCCGTCTACCAAATCCACTCACAAGGCTTTGGTCGGCCCAAGACTATAGTAGAAGACACTTGCCCAAGGTGCCACACAGTGGGAATGAACCCGGAACCAAGCTACTTAGTACACAGCCACTCCTTATATATATATAAGTATGGCATTATATATCTCTATTTGGTTGAGACTACCTGACTAAGTGAATAAATAGGAGATGGTGTATAATGACAATAGGAACATGATGATTGGTTAAAGTAATTGAGAATATAATCATGAAAAGTAATTGGAGTGGGCGTGATGGTGGTAAAGGTGAGAGTAATATGGTAGAATTATAGTGCAAGAGGGAGTAGTAGAAGTGAGGCAGTAAAGGCAGGTATTTGCATGTTACTGTGTGTGAGATTGAAATAGATAGAGAGTAATAGAAATGACTGAGAGTAAGAGAGAGTTTCTGATATCAACTATGATGACTGGTCTAGAGGTTGAGAGAATGTTGGCTGGCAGCACAGAAATGGTGATGGTACTGTGTATCTGATACGAACAAATCTGATCTGATCCTTCATATATAGGCGTCTTGATGAAAAGGAGATAGCGTGATGAAGACTGGTAGAATACCCTCAGGTCCTATGCTATCCCTTCTTACATAGTGTGTGCACAAGCTCATACACTTGTCCATACATACACACACGTTCACACTTACACATGCATTAACACCTGAATATTTTGAATACTGACTCAAATCTTATTTTGCAATTGATAATTTTATTAAAAGAATGACCTGCATAATTACCTGCAATTGATTAGGAATTTACTATTTTGTGATATTTTCTCCTCTCATTTTATATTTACCAGATATATCCAGAAAGGCTAATGCTGTGTTTCATAGTGTGAAAAAAGATCAAGTTTTGTGCTGGCTTAGTTAGCATTAAATAAGATCTGTGTTTTTATCATGGCTTGTGTATAAGAGAAATTGTCTTCCAAATCTTTCTCTTTCTATAGAATTTGATTTGTCTGATTTTCTGTTTCATTTCTCTCTAAGTGAATTTGAAGTTGTCTCTACTCTTAGATTATGTTAAACATTACATAGTGTAAGAGAACAAGTATGTGATTCAGTTAACAAACAACCAGCTGCTCTCTATATTTATATGCTGTTATTGTAAACAAACCATATTAGTATTACAAAATAATCTGTAGCCTAACAGTGCTGAGAAATAATGCAATGCTTGTATCAGGATTAATAAATATATCAAGGTGTAACCTATGGACATGGATTTGAATATATATGTCACCAACTTTATTTTCTGATTTTTTGACTTGCACATGTCATCCAAAATATATACCACTAAATTCTTTTCAACAATATTCATATATAGGGCACATGGCCTAGAGGTTAGGGTGTTGCACTTATGATTACGAGATTGTGGTTTCAGTTCCTAGACTGGGTGGTGTGTTGTGTTCATGAGCAAAGCACTTCATCTCACATTGCTCTGCGATGACTATGACACCTGATGTGTGGTACACTGTGCATCTGTAGAGGCAACATCAATTTGATGGAGGGAGTCACCAGATGTATGGCACATACTTTTGATCACTAGAAACATATCATTTGTGCAGCTTGTTCGGCAAAAGCTGAACACTTTCGATGGGAGCATCCATTATCTATCATATATATATATATATATATATGTATATCTATATAAACATTATATATGTTTGTAGTACCAATTATTTTTTCCTCTCCCTTGAACCACTTCCTTTTAAAATCCAACCCTCATTCTCAACATCATCCCTTCCCACTTTATCTTTCACTGATCAGTCCCTCTCTCTGCCTCCAATTATCTCTCTCTCCTTCCCTCTCTAAACTACATTTATCTCCTCTATAGCAAGGCATCTGTAAGGCACTTGTACCTGTCTTTCTTGTCATCTTTTATATAAAGCCATGTTTCTTGCAACTATATATATATATATATATATATATATATATAGTCTGTTAAAGATTGTCATACCGGCCATGACGAAGGGAAATAGCCCTGAAACTCGAGTCGCCTTTATATATATATATTTATATTTATATATTTATATATTTGATCCTTTATATTGAACACTCAATATTTCATCTACATTCAATACTTTATTTCATGGTGCCATCCATTTTTATTTTATTTTATATTATATATTGTATATTATATTATATATTGTATATTCCATATTCTATACCCCACATTAGTTCTGCAGGAATATAAATAAAACATAAAAAACAGACAGTGTTGGAACTCTTTTAAGCAAAATAATATATTCCTCTATACACAATCATACAAAAAAATCCACCTTTTTTTGTATTTATTTTTACTCGCATATATATATATATATATATATATACACACACACATACATACATTATATACATTTGTAGTACCAGTTACTTTTTCCTCTCCCTTGAACCTCAGTTGAGAAGTTTCCTTCTTTGTCTTGTGAGTTATTTGGCAATCCCATGATCTGTCGTCATTAAAAAATGCATTCAGTATACTATATAAAGTGGTTGGTGTTAGGAAGGATATCCAGCTATAGAAACCATGCCAAAACAGACATTGGAGCTCAACACAATCCTCTAACTCACTGGATCCTTTTAAAGTGTCCACCTCATACCAGCATGAAAGATGAATGTTAATTGATAATGATAATGATGATGATACTTTCAATTAGTAAATTATTTATGGTTTTTGTCTTTCCTTTTTTCTTAGCTTTCTTTCCTTTCAAATATTCTTTTTCTCTAATGTATCACTGTTAATAGTAATTTTTTTTCGCAACTGTGATTATTTTATAAAATCTTTTTCATGTTTTATTTTGCAAAACCTAATTATATTTCATATAAATCCATGCTGCATTATTTGCTACTCTTTACGTTATTTAGGAGGAGGCATCACTTATCAGGTTTATTGTATTTTTATTTATTGCAAATCTGATTTATATTCTAAGAGGGTAAAGTAAAAACATTTGAAATACAGTTTCTGTATCAAATATATGAAATATCCAACACTGCTTATTTATTAGCTAGATGAATTCTTGTAACATCTATATTTTGAAATAGCTATCAGATATACCTGAATGTGTAAAATGGTTTTGGCTGTAAATTAAGAGTAACTTCAAATGACTGCCTGAGTGGAAAAAAAATTAAGATAAATATTAACTTATGTTATCTTAAGCATTCAGTAATAGTTAAGCTTTACTTGCTGGAAGATCATCCACAGGGTATGAGTATACTTCTTCTTTGGAATAATGTTCAAACTTTATAGTATAGTGTGACATTTTAACTCAGTTGAATTTTTCAATCTATGAAGTTATTAAAAGTGATTTAAAATTTTTTCAATTAGATATTTTATTGATGATATATTGTCTCCTGAATCAAACAATGCTATAATACACATACTGAATCAGATATTTATTTTTGTATTTTAAACTAAGTTTTTCTGTTTTTACGAAAAGTATTTCGCATCTAATGTAGGGTTTGTGGAAAGAATATTTATGTAATGCAAATATTTATAAGAAATTTAAACATGGATAAAGAATCAAAATATGTTCTAAAATAATAAAATGAGATGTAGAAAGTTTCTTTTAAGTGAATATTTTTGGAAAATAAGACAGTCTTTCCATTACACTTACTGATTTATTTTAAAAAGTTAATCTAAAATACATTTGCCAAGACACAAAAAGAACATCGAGCAAATGTGTTTTTGTAATATAAAGAAATATATTCAAGATAAAAGATAAAATTTTGATACATAAAAATTTATATACAAGTAGGAAAAAAATGTATGAAGGCATTAGAATTAAAGTAAAAAGAAAAAGTGCAAATGTCTATTCTCTCAATAATTTCAAAATTACTTCAGTGTATTTCAGTTTTGATTGCTTGTAAAAATAGAAGTTACAAATATTCTCTTCTTGTTAACATTGTTAATTCCCTACTTCCTGCTTAAAATTTAACAACAAGAAATGATATCTTTAAAAATGAAATTCTAAAAAGTATTCTTTGTTAGATATCAATTATTAGTGATTGACTCACAATTAATATTTCTTCAATAATACTGATATACTTTTTGTCACAGAAATAAATGAATAAAAATAGAAAGTGTTGGCGATTTCTATATTAAAATCTGTGGAATTATATATCTAAAACATATTAGACTGGCCAAAAGATGTTAAATACCTATTCTAATATATACTTAAAAAATATTCATATATTTGGTATTTAAAATTCTAGAAATTCTTAATGTTAATAATAATTTGAAATTTTGTTAATAAAAATTTAATTCCATGTTTCTGGTCATTTAATTTCTATCTGAATAGAATGTAACTTAATCTTTTTATTAGAAATTATATGAGTTAATGTCTTCATAGATGCAATATTTGCAGATTTTATAAAATCCATTTTACAAAATTTAAAGAATTTTTATATATCTCTGTTGGAACAGAAAGTGTATGACTAACTGTAAAAGATATAGAAATCATATTTCTACAAGCTTCAGTGATAAAAATAAAATGAAGAGAAATTATATTAGTCTAAAATGATGTCAGTGGGATATGAAGTAAATCTATTCCCTTCTAGTAGATCTGATTGCATATTTTTTCATTTGAATAAGAAAATAATATGGATTTAGAATGTTCAGGTTAGTTGTTAATTTATTAAAATAATTCAACAGAAAACACTTTTTTTTCATTTTATAAATATCTGAATAAGTATTTCACTGGGTACATCAAATATAGCATTCACTTGTGCACATGTTTGTGTGTGTGTGCATGTGTGTGTATGTATGTGTGTGTGCATGTATGTGTGTGTGTGTGCATGTGAGTGTGTAAAATTTAGGTAGGCAAATAGAGTCGAGAAAAAGAGAAAGAAATAAAAAAGACATAACGGATGCAGTACTTATGAAGGCAAATTCATATTTTCAAATGGTGTTATATCAAATATGCATTACTTAAAATACTATTATTTGTTTTCTTAAACAATAGATTTTAAAGCTAATTGTTCTTTCTCCTAACCATTTGACCATATGATTCTACAGCTGAGAATCATAAAATGTTTCAAGTTTCATGTAGTATAAGATATGCATGTATACATGTATGTCCATATGTAAGTGTGTATGTAAAATGAGTTGTACTATATATGTTTTAGGTATTTGAGAATTAATAATATGACTATGGTGTAACTGTTCCAAAGAGTTTTTATTGTAGCTTATACTCCCAATTAAATACTATACTCAAGAAAACATACGATACTCAACACAATATAAAGTAACTTTGACAAAACCTCAGAGAAGAAGCATTTGTAGTTGAGAAAGCTTGCATAATGTTCTTCCCTCACAGTATTTGAAAAAAGATAGTGGCATCTTTTGTCATGTGGTGAATAAATTGATGTTTCTACATACAATAGTAATATAATAGTAGTTTTTCACCCAAGATTTTCTAACTTAGGAACTTGACTTTTATGATATCAGCTAGTGTTTATAACTATTATGTTTGTGCGTGTTCCAGTATTTTGAGTATGTTTCACTTAATATCAAGATTTTCAACGTGAAGCCTAATATAGAGCTGTCTCCTTCATGTTTTTTCTGTCATTTTATGTTTAAAGTCTGAATTAATGAATTATCATATCAGGTGTTATGTAATGCTACTAATCACCTTACTATTACTGTCATAGTTTGTATATGAGACTATGGCTGTCATAAAAATTCAGCTGCAGTATTTTATCTGTTGTTTTCTATTTTTTTAAGTGCTAGGTGAATTTTCTATATTACCTTTAACTATTATTTTCCTTTAGTTAGTGTCTGAAATAGTAACAAGAATTTTAATACTGGTTTGTAAATACACATTTTACATGCTTACTTTTTCATTCTTTTACTTTCCAAAGCCTTCTATCATAGAAGACTCTTTCTTACACAACATAATCCTAACAAAGTTTACATATTAACAAGAATATATAATCTTATTTCAGACAATGTTCTTTATTACACCAAATGTAATTTGTTTCAAAAGTATTTTATAGGAACAGATGTATCATAATAATAAATAATTTGTTAATTTTGTAATTTGTAACTATGTGAGTTTTTAACATAAGATATAACAAACTATTTCTAAAATTTTAACAACTAAAAATATAGTAAGTTATTGATGTTAGTGTTTGTTTTCAATAATTAATTACTGATTATGTAATTTTCTGTATACCTGTTATGGATTGAAGTACTCCATAGTAATTACATGTATTTTCTATTCTATAGTGATTTAAGTGCAACACTTGTTTTTCATCAATGTTCAATAACTTGATAACTTGATTTTCCATTATTAAGTTGTTCAAAATATTTTAAGAACTTCAAAATTTTAAACTTTCCTTTCATGCACCTTTAAGTAGAAATACAAGAGCAATTTTTATTGTCTTCTCTCATTATATTCTTTTTAAATAGTAATCTATTTGACTGAAGGATAATTGATTGCAAGGACCAAATGAATCAATTTACAAAAGCAACACAACTTGATCTAGAAAAATTTTGTATGAGTGAAAAGAGAATAATGCATTCATTTGTTTTATTAGGGTCAAATATGGATATAGAAAGGACAATCACAACCTCGAGTAGATCTCCCATTTTAAAAATGTGCACTTTAAATATTAAAATAAAAAAAACAAACATATAAAAAATATAAATGGTATTATATTTTCATAAAATAGATTTTATTAATGCATAATCAGAAACTATCAAATGATTTTTCCTAATTGAAATTTATTCAAATAATAGTTGCATTTCTATTTCAATCAACATTTATAACTTTTGTCTCCTAATTTAACATTTATATGAAATTTTTATCAAAGAATACAATAACATTACATAAACAACACATCAGGATAAAATAAAATGTATAATGTCTATTTCTTAAAATTTTGGAGAGTAAATCTTAAATAAAATAAAAGCATGAATTTATTTTAAAAATTAACATATTTCAATTTGAACATACACAACTTTTTATGCATTTATATTGCACAAATGATGGTTATATAAGCATGTTGAAAAAAAGCATTAAAATGGATTGTACCAATTACACTACCCATATCTGTGCTAACTTTTGTAAAAGGATCTTATTTTGATTCTATTTAGGGCAAATATATGAATATTTTATTCATATTCTTCAATGACCTTTAGTAATAGTTTTGTAATTTATTATTTTGTTGTTGAAAGCTAATGTGTTTATATAGTTTTGAATGCACTTCAAACAACCATACTATTACAATAAAAAAAATATTCATGCCTCTTATCCTTATGGTACAGGACATTAGCAAATCTTTTGTTTCTGTCTAAAGTAAACTTTAAATCTAACTTTTCGTCTTTTTCTCCCTGATACTGTTTCATGTTAACACTTTTTTTACATTCCTTTCTGGCCTGTCACTTTACTATTATGTTGTGTGCTATCTGGCTCCAATCAAAGAACTGGCTATTGGTTTGCCTGATATGGTTGGTACTAGAAAAAAAAAAAAAAAAACCATTTCTCTTCTATGCTTTATCTTTCTATCCTTTCTTATCTATCAAAGTAAGCTTCATAGTTTTGCTAACTATCAGTTATTCCCTTTGGAAGGCTATTTAAACTCCCACACCCTTATCCTTGTTGAAATTTGTGTTATAATCTTCCTTATTTTCTATCTGATCTTGCTTATCTCTCATCTGTGATAGGAGACACATTCCTAACCAAGAAGAGATACAGCATGTGCTATAGATTATCTCTGTTTTCCTGGTCATGATGCAGTGGCATTGGGCAGCATTTTACAATTGTGTTTTTTTTTTCTGCTGGTATAAGTTACATGAGTCTCATCACTTGCTGTAGTGCACATCATGTGTCACATGCAGTAGCAGAAAAAATGGGTCCATTTTATGTTACTGGTTCTAGAGAGGTTGTCCCATGTAGGAGGACTAGACAGTTTCCTCTACCCTGTATCCGTTTTTGTTCAGAGTTAACCATTTTATCATGCTACCAGCATGATAAAATGGTTATTCCATGTGGAAGAACTAATGAGTCTTCTCTTCTCAGTATTGGTTCTTAATCTCATATAGGTGTGTGTGTGCATGTGTGTGCACATGCATGTGGGGGGGGGGGTGTAATGCATGCAATGTATGTGCATGCATGTGTGTGTAATGCATGCATGCAATTGACAAAGATGGGATTTCTTTTTATGTTGCTATTAACTAACAGAGCAAACTAGGTGCATTTAACATGTCTTATTCACTATTTATTATATGTATTTATTGCTTGTAATTATTTCTTAGTGGTTAGTTTCCTAGACAAGACATATTCAATGTGTTGCAAAGAATTTCATTTTTACTATATGGGTCCAAAGAAATTTGTCTTTCCAACATCAGGGATTGTTTGAACTGTTCATCCAGAAAAGAATCTCTCAGTTGCTTGGCATAAAGTTACTTACAGAAACATTCTAGCCTCTAGTTGATGAGTATGAAGTTTCTTCTTTCTGTTTTTTTCTACCACTACTATAATGGCCTTTGCATCTTGGAGCTGGATGAGCTCGTGTTACCTTCATTTAGGCATTCCTAATCCACTTATCTCTCCTTCTCTCAGCACTCTTATGTTCAACACCTTGTGTCCTGCACTAATCCCTATGCTTAGACATTCTCCCTAGAATGTCTGCCATCTGGGACTCCCTCCTTTTCATGTCTTTCCTACAGGTGTTGATTTGCATGGCATTAATCTCACTCATCTTAGAGGGCATATGAAGGCCATGAAAACTACCTCTTCCTCTCGAATCTTTAAGTAAAAAAATATTATTTCTTGCTTAGAAGCAAAGTATCACACAAATGGATATGGGACAGGAAATTGTTAATCAAGAGCTAGAGACTGTAATAATTGTCATTAAATGATGATTAAGCTCTTGATATTGTGTAATCTTTAAATATTGATATTGTTTGACAATAGAATAAAATGAATCAAAACAGCTTCACTGCATTTCAAATTATGTTCTTTTTATATCTAAAATACAAACATCAAGAACCACCAAAAAATATTTACATGAAGTTATGATTAAGTATATGATAAAATAAATGATAGAGCTAGAGACTTTTGTTGTTATGTTACAGGTATTGAATATACCAAGTTAGCTAGATTAGAACTGTGGCATTAAGGTAAGTAGTGAAACATTTGCAAGTTATTCATTCAACTACTACACAATATATACTGTTTTGTTTTAAAGAATCATACTGCCCA
The DNA here is from genome assembly GCF_046866305.1 of Octopus bimaculoides. NCBI lineage: Eukaryota > Metazoa > Mollusca > Cephalopoda > Octopoda > Octopodidae > Octopus > Octopus bimaculoides. The sequence goes on along the minus strand of NC_142930.1, from coordinate 88,475,369 downwards.
TGTCCATCTGAAATTGGTCAGTCATGTTAGGTAATGGACTATGAACACTGCTCCACCTTACCAGATTAAGTAATAAAAATGTCAGAAAATTATGATTGGGTTGAATTGAAAAAGAAACAGAGTTCAACTCATTCCAGCTCTTACACTCAGTAAAGGCTGACTTGGAGCTTCAAAATAACAACCCTTGCAGAATGATGATATAAATTAAAGCATTCAACTTCCTTTATAACATTACATACGATTTAAATGTTCAGAAACTTCAAGAAATTTGACTTTAAAACAACACATTAGTGCATGAACCAATTCAAAAAATATTGTATAGATAAAAATGGTAATGATTATGAAAAAATACAAAATATGGATTGAAAACAATGGAATCTATAATTTTCAATAGCATTCTTCTGTTATTTTAATAAGAAAAATTTTTTAAGTCCAAAATTTCTGAAAATAAATATAGTACTAGAATAATAAATATAAAATGGATCTTAAATTTTATAAAAATTCAAGTAAAAGTAATCACTATAGTATTTTCCATTTCTTTTAGAGAAACAGTTTCATACTAAATTTTTATTGAGAATTTCATCTGAAGATAAAATACTTTTTTATAAATCTAAATTCTATTCATTTAAAAGATGCATACATTATTTCTGAAACTAAATAAGCAAAGTCACTAAAATATGTTGTAATTAATCAGACTATTTTTTAAAGATGTGAATAGATTTGTAACATTTTTAATACCAATGTACGAATGAATTCTTAATTTCTTCTATCACTGCACGCCCTAGGTACATTATGATAAAGCTTTCTCACCTTTGCACTGTGAAAGAATAGAGAATGTTATAAACTGTCACACTTTTTAAGAGTAATCAATCTTAAAAAGGATTTTAAAAAAACTTATAAAGAAATCAGCACTTAACATTAAATAACTGAGCACGTACGATAACACATCTATGACATGCTCATGTAATAATTACATATAATTTTCTGTTTAGATAACATTTCAATGTAACTGACTTAAAACAAATTGTGAAGAAGAAATCTATTTCATGAATATTCAGTGTTATTATTTATATCTTTGGATTTCATTATATTTCGAGATAAATGGACATTTTGGAGCATTTCTGTCAGCTATTATTACAATCTGCAAATATGGAACCAGTAATGCATTTTTAATAACGTCTGCAAAAAGATTCCATCATGCATTATGCTATGAATAATTTGAATTCAAAATCTATAGTTAATTTAAGTTATCTCACAAACATATGTTTAAAACCTGCAAAACGAAAACAGGAATACAAATATAAGTACTAACTATACTTTCTTTCAAATTATTTTCTATAAAAATGAGGTAAAAAAATATTTTTACTTAAATTTAAGTTTTAGCATTTGTTATTGACAATGGTAAACAATTTTTCTCTAAGTTTGCTTTCTTTTGTTTTATTTCAGAATTTATTCTCATTAAATTAATGATTATCTAAGTCTTCAATTAATTGAAAATATAATTTGTCGAACATTTGAAAATTGAAATATTATCAAGTGATACTGGTATTTATAAGTTTAAAAAAAAATTTTTCTTATAAATTCCTATACTTGGAAAATTATTACCACAGCATTTAAAAAGGTATATATTAAAGGTTTTATTTGAAATGCTATAAAACTGTTTCTTAGTTTTCCAATAAAACTTTAAAAAAAAAATCTTTGAATCAAACATTATTTTGAATTTAATGAAATTTGTATATTGCTTTTACATATGAAGTCAAATTCGAATGGATTATTATCATCTTTGAATCACTCATTTAATAAAAGAATTAGTCATGATTTTATTAAGTACCTATCATTTGTCATAAGAATCTGAATTTAAAAGTTTATTAAACTTTTCAGCATATTGAATTCAGAATGTAAAAGTCTTCTTTAATTTCAATCTCCTACAACATAATCTTGGTAAGTTCAAATATAAATTACTTAGAGGGAAACTCCTTGTACTTATTGAGTACAGTCTAAGTTGTAGTAAAGAGTAATAAAAAACTCATTCAACATAATAGATGATAATCTCAATTTACAGCAAAAAATAGGAAGATTAATGTACATATTTAAATTAAGAACACAATGCATACATTTTTCTGTCACATTCAGTGACTAACTAATTGAATAAATGTTTACAGCTGCTAAAAGTCAAAGAAGCTAAACAGCATGATGAGTAAAGGATAGATTTTGGTATTGTATATCATAAATAAACTGACAATAGAACTGTGAAGTGGTGCTTAAATTTTAAGTAAAATCTGTTCTAAACCATTAAATTATTTTCAAACTTAACAAAACCATACTCTCTTTACTCTCTTTTACTCTTTTACTTGTTTCAATCATTTGACTGCAGCCATGCTGGAGCACCGCCTTTAGTCGAGCAAATTGAACCCAGGACTTATTCTTTGGATGCCTAGTACTTATTCTATCGGTCTCTTTTGCCGAACTGCTAAGTTACGGGGACATAAACACACTAGCATCAGTTGTCAAGCGATGTTCGGGGAACAAACACATTACATTAAATAATATATTTTGTCTAATTCCATGAATGTGTATGTTATTCTTCATTGAGCACTCCATCTGTGTAATTTAACACCTGATTACTATTGCTAGCTCATTCTTTTATTGTTTCAAATTGACATTTTCTGTAATTCAGCTCTTGGCTAAAGGAAAATTCATTACATTTTAAACCTATAGTTAACTAATGCAGGTGTGGTTAGGTATTTTGCTGTTCTTGGTTGATAAATTTAATCTTCTCACCTTGGATTTTTTTTAGTAAGCTTGTGGGCCGGGTCTCCAGTCTAAGTATAACTTTCTTCCTTCTTCCCACCTGTCTTGGAGACCCTGGAAAATGTAAGGGCATTGCTCTTACTCCTTTTACTGATTCATCTGAAACCTTAAAAAGATAACTACAGAATTGGTGCCACTATTATATTTCTTCATTCATGGTATCTTACACAATACTGTATCAGTGTTTATGAAAAAAGACTATTGTCAGAGATGATGTCTAGAAACTTATAACAAATTTATTTCTTTTAAGTTTTATTTCTTCCATTTAGTTTTTTTACTTCTTTAGTTTGTTTTATCCTTCATGGCTAAGGCTATACTGGAGAATTGACTTCATACTGGAACACAACTATAAGAATTTTTATAGTATTCTTATATTTATTTTTTTCCAAAAATTTCAATGAAATAGAATTATTGTATTTCTTAACCAACTTTAATTCTTGAATTATTAGAATATTTATTATGTCTATTAAAGAATAACTGTATGATTTCATGATATTTCATGATATAAAAAAGAGTTACAAATTTAAAGGACATTTTAGTACATAAGGAATGTATGGCATTATAGTTATTACAAATAATAACATGAGAGAAAAATAAATCAACTCACATTTACTTCATTTTCTTTATTGTTTGATATAATGAAAATTCTATTTTTGCTTAAAGAGTTGATAAGAAAAAGTGAGTTATTAGAATAGAATAATTGGTGGAAAGATTCCATGAGTCTTTCCCCAATTATGAATCAAGATCACATTTCAGTATCATCTTTGGACAGCAAAGTATAATTTGAGATGAATACTGAAAGTTATCAGTACAATACGAAATGAATCTAAAGAAGACAAAATTAAACGTGAAAAGTTGAAGAACCTGCTTCTGTAGGAATATACCCTAAATGAGAACTTGTCTCAAAAATTCAGATTTGCAGTATCCTGATCCTAAAAACAGCTACATGAATAATATCTAATAAAGAGATTTAGGTGACCAAACAGATGACAGATATTTAGTTAGAATACATTGCTATTATCTTCTAGTTTTCTGAAAATGAGCTGCAAAGCATCAGTTATGATCTAAAGTTTCTTAAGAAATTTGGAAGAACGAACAATATGCTATTGTATATCTATGAAGGTATGTATATATTATGTAAACTACAATCAACATCAAAAGATAAAATTACTAAAACACTGAATTACAATATTCTTAACATTGTACTAAAAAAAAGTGAATTAAGCTTTAATTTTCAATTCAATTGTATTACATTGTAAGAATAGAATATTGTTGAGTGTGGATAATTTTTACAATTCATCTTTTAATCTCTTAATCCATTTTTTTTTAGAACAGAAGCATGAATACATTTTAAATAGGTGTTAGGTTTCTGCTATTTCATTAACATCTATCAATTTTATTTACAGCATTAATTAGTCAATTATATAGCAATAAAAGCTTCAATAACATTTTCTATAGTGATTTATTAATTGTGATTAGAAATCAATAATTTTCTTTTTCTTTATTCAGTTGCATTTTCTATTATTTTTACAAGTTTATTATAGTATAACAAGTATTTATTATTTCATTTTATTCTAACCCTAATTAACACTGTATTTTCACAACCAGATGTTATTAAAGAGCAGTTTGGAAATTTTAAATGAAAAATCAAATTATTTTGATTAATTAAGAATATGAAAATGTATTTTTCTATAGAACTCTTGTATCATTATCCTGTCAAAGGAACTTTTTAATATGAGAAGAGTTGTGTATTATTAATAATGCTATTGTTTTGGATCTGCTGCTATAATTCATGTAATTAATTCAATTTATATCTTAAACACTTTTTAAATATTTATAAGCATTACTTTAAAATAGATCCATATCAAACAGCCCACTACACAAAATTGACATATCAATGCTTTGCTATTTTCTTTTAGTATTACATACATATAAATCACAAATGTTTATACAAAGGACTAAGGAAATGATAAATGAATCAACCTATTCATGTAATGCATGAATTTAGAATCTATATTCTCTTCAAACCATTTGTCTCACATGGACATTAGTAACAAGAACTTCCAGGTACTTTGGCTCAAAGTCTCTGTTTATCCACTTTTCTAAATTCCTTTTTTCTGCTTATGAAACTTCAGCCACCAGAGGCAACTCCCTTATCTATCTCACCTCTCTCTGAATTGACTATCTTGATGACTTCAGTACATGCAAAATTTCTTAGTCCTCAAATATCCTGAACTGTCTGCATTAATAAGTATCCTTATGTAAATTATAAACCAAAAAAATACCTGCATTTCCTTAATCCATTCTTTTCTCATCAGATACTCTGATCATTGTCTATCAATATATTGTGCTGCAACACCAGGACCTTATCTGATGTGTCATTTCTCTTAGACATTAGGTACAATTTGAGAGAGATTTAACTGCTTTTTCTGTCATAGTGAGTGAGTTCTCAGAGAATCCATCTTTGTTGGTGGATAATCTCAGGTTACAAAAACAATTAAGTGAAATCACTATCACTATTATTACCATTATCATTGTTGTTGCTTTTATATTCTGTACATTGCATCGATATTGTCTATTTATATATATATTTGTGTATTTTGGAATTTTATTTTCATTTTATAGAGAATATATGTATTTATATAAGTTTTCGATGTGTATTTCAATTATGTTCCTTTACACTTCGCCTGTGTTGCCTCCATAATAATATTATTTCGAATATAACTCTCAATGAGCACTACATTTTCCTTCTGTATTAATGTGAGTTGTTGTTAATAACAAGCTCTAATTAAACTATATATTTTATATATATATGGTTTTTGTATTTGATGGGTTTCTTTCAGTTTCCATTAACTACATTCACTTTCAAGGCTTTGGTCAACCTGGAGCTATAGTAGAAGACACTTGCCCATCGTACCACACAGTGGGACTGCATCTGAAGCCATGAAGTTGGGAAGTGAACTTCTTCACCACATAGCCATGCCTGTATTTTTATAGTTTCCTATATGTTTTTTTTTTAATTTCTTCATTCTTATATGTATTCATTTAGAAATACACAGTAAAATTTAAATTCTGTTGCATTGATGGTTATTTGTTAAAATAAAATCTTCCATGCAATGATCCATATTAGTATGTTGATGATTCTTAAGGCAGTGAGCTGGCAAAATCATTAGCATGCTGAGCAAAGTGCTTAGCTGCATTTTCTCCATCTTCAGGTTTTAAGCTCAAATTCTGCTGAGGTCAACTTGACCTGTCATCCTTTTTGGGGTCGATAAAATAGCTATCAGCTGAACACTGGGGTCAATGCAATCAACTTATCTCCTCCCAAAAAATTGCTGGCCTTATGCCAAAATTTGAAATCAATGTATTGATGATCCCTTTATTTTGATATTAAGGGCCATTCAGAATACCTGTGTGGTTAGAAGCTTGCTTCCTAACCACATGGTTCCAGGTTCAGATCTACTGTGGCATCTTGGGGGACAAGTATCATCTACTGTAGCTTCAGGCCAACAAAAGCCCTGTGAGTGGATTTGGTAGAGGGAAACTGAAAGAAGCCCATTGTATATATATATATATATATATATATATATATATATATATAAAATGTAAATTGAAAACAGAACACAAAGGATATCACGGTACGCGTGTTTCAAGCTTTATACACAAACTGTCATTACATCAGTATATATTGTTGATATAAAGGATAGTTTAAAGCTATCAGTACCATATATATATATATATATATATTTATATAGATAGATAGATAGATAGATAGATAGGTATTTGTTATTTGTGTCTGTGTTTGTCACCCCACCATCTGTTGACAACCGATGTTGGTGTGTTTATGTCCCCATCACCTAGCGGTTTGAGAAAAAGAAACTGATTGAATAAGTCCTGGGATTGATTTGTTTGACTAAAGGTGGTGCTCTAGCATGGCCACAGTCAAATGATTGAAACAAATAAAAGAATTAAAGAATAAAAGAATAACAACCAAGGTCAATTGTGGTTAGTTGAGTTTTTTAATTTATGCCTTATCTTCTCCTCTCTCTATCTCTCCTTCACTCCTCCTACCTCCCCACCATAGCCTTCACCTACTTCCCCACTACATTTATATATCTATTAATTTCCCCTGACTCTTGTCTCTCATCTCATTGACAGTCACAGGCTCAGGGATTCCCGAATGGCTGGTATATGTCCCGGCCATATATACTACCAACTGTCCTGACCACCCAGGCATTTGAACTAGGTACACTTGGACAATTGATCAGGATTGCTTTTATATTGTGCTGTTTTGAAACATTTGATAGTTTTAAAACGATTGACACTTTTCTAAACTACATGAAATATATATATATATATATATGTATATATATATATATATATATAATTGAGATTCAGTTGAATTAGGTACTTAAGTCAGTCCAATACTATCCGTACAGCTTGAAATAAGGTGAATAAAATCAAAATAAGCAACAGGATATCAAGAAGTGATGCAGTACGACCTTTTCAAGCGGCTCCATTTAATTGAACAATGCAATCATTGCATTAATTTAAATGCAGAGCTTTACAAGCTATAACCCCATACTTTTCTTGGAAGTGTAGTCTATTCTTAGCTACAATAGCGACAACATGGATTTCTTCCATCTTCTTGCTCTGAGAAAAACTATATTAATGTGTCCAACTGATTAAAATTCTATTTATTTGTGCAGCTGATGATAGCTCTGCATTTAAATTGATGTAATGATTGCATTGTTCAATTAAATGGAACCACTTGAAACAGTCGTACTGCATTACCGCTTCATATCCTGTTGCTTATTTTGATTATATATATATATATATATATATAACAAACAATAGTCCCATCAGAATAGTATTGAAGAATATATAGAAACGAAATTGTAATAATGTAAAATAAAAATATTATATATCATTTATATCATTTAAATGCTAAAGGACTTCTGAATCCCTTGTATATTTGATGTTTTTCTTCTTTTTAACAATATTGTATCATAATAATAGTATTAAGCATTTTGAAGCATAGACATTCCTTCAAACATCAAGATTAGAATTCACTTGTAATCTTAAGTGGTATAATGTATTGTGTACATACATATTTTTGTGCTAAAATTCAGAATCGTATTATTTTCTATTTAGTAAACTACTTCATATTCTTTGTCTAGACCCATATAATTTTACATGGACTTATCAATGTAATTCAGTAAATTGTATATATTTATATGTTGAGAACATTTATATTTGCATTAAATCATTTTAGTTAATACTTCTTCCAGAATACCTATTTTTCTTTTGCTAGTGTCTTGCCACAGCTTAAACACCAATTGTATTGAACTTAAAATGCATACTCTTAAAGAAAAGTAGTATGCAGTGGCATATATTTCTAAAATTTCCTGTTGGAAGCAAAAGGAAATCTGTTTTGTTAACCTAAAATCTATTAGAATAAGAGGTAACTTTTAGTATAGTGGTATATACATTTTCTTCATATCATGTCCCAAAAGGGATGGAAATATGATATTTATTGTCATGATTTACAAAGAAAAGAGATTAGAAGTCATGTAACTTTAAATGTTTGCAATATTTTTGAAGAAAGGGTTGTTTTTATTCACTTTTTAATGGCTTCTGATACCTTTAAGAGCTGAAATGTTTGCATGAATGCATTTCCAAAAGTTATTGAAATCAAGCAAGATATTTAACCCCGTAATTTTGAAATATCTACATTTGTTATTTCAAACATTCTGTAGATAACTGAAGATTAAGAATGTCATTGAATAAATGTGTATGAAAATGGGTTTGATAGTAGATGAGAAAATATTCGTTTGTATAATGCATATAAAAACGGAAAATTTTACTCTTTATTAAGCAAGTAATATATCCAGTTCTCTGAAGATATATCTGCATAAATTGTTTCTGATTGTATTAATAAAATTGTATGGAAACTTTACTTCTAAAAGCCTTCAAAGTAAGTGCCTGAAATAATCGAGGTGTGAAACTTATGGTTAGAAAAGTGTAAACTTTTGCAGTTGTTTCTTTGACTTCAATTATATAAATTTTCCCCAAGTTTTGCTAAACATTTTATTTAGCTAAAGTAAGTTTAAGAAGATTTGGATCTTATCTAAATTTGCACCTACTCCCACCAAAAAAAACCTATTCTTTTACTCTTTTCAGTCATTTGACTGCAGCCATGCTGGTACACTGCCTTTAGTCGAGCAAATCGACTCCAGAGCTTATTCTTTGTAAGCCTGGTACTTATTCTACTGGTCTCTTTTGCCGAATGACTAAGTTACGGGGATATAAACACACCAGCATTAGTTGTCAAGTAATGTTGGGGGGACAAACACACACAAATATATACACACATAGACATATATATATATATATATTCCGTCTACCAAATCCACTCACAAGGCTTTGGTTGGCCAGAGGCTATAGTAGAAGACACTTGCCCAAGGTGCCACACAGTGGCACTGAACCCAGGACCATGTGGTTGATAAGCAAACTACTTACCACACAGCCACTCCTGCACCTATGTGAACATAAATAAATTGTATTCTAATGGTATTAATTTCCAATTTTCTATGAATTTGTAATTTTACTATAAAGGGATTATATTTCAGATAATGCATTATCATATGATAACTATGTACCTAGTTTGGAATATATAACAACTTAAAATTTATTAATATATGCTAATGATCAACATATTTTGCTATTTTTGTTTGATCCAACTCTGAATTCCTTAAGTAAGTTTGAATGAACAAAAAAAAAAAAATCAAGGATTTCATATAAATGAAAATCTCAGCAATCTGTATTTACTCAACAAAAGCCAATAAAGGTCATAAACTGTAGGTTAGGGGAAGCTCTAGTGTTAAATAATGCCTTAAATGAAATTCGCTGCCTGGCCGTCAAATCTTTGTTTGAGTTCACTCTGTTGCAAACATCCAGACTAGGTATCTTGATTGAAATATACTTCTTGCCATCCACCCTATGTCTAAGAGGGGCTAAAAATAGGTTATAGGCATTGACATTTGCCTTCTAAGTTATAATGAGATATTTGATGAAATCTTTAAGAAAACATTTAGAGAGGAATCTTAGCTTGGTAGATCTGCAAATGATGTAATGTTATATTCCTATCTATACTTAAGACAAACCTACTAATTGAGAAAACTTTATTATGTCTGTATGCTATTACATTAAATGTAGAAGAGCCTTAATAACATTCTAGAAGGGCTATCTTAAACTACAAATGTTATCATTCACAATTTTTATTTCATTTCTTTCTTGAAATGGTATCATTACTGCAACCAAAAATTGCAGTTAAAAGGTTGGAGCCATATTTCATTCAACAATACATTTACAACCACAACTTTACTGTAAACATGTACCTATGTCTTTCTCAAAATTTCCTCTCAATATCTCATATGTTACAGTTAATTTATTAATTTAGAATCATGCTGAAACTTTAAAATTATGCATCTCTTAAAATTATAAGTCTCAGAAAGATGGTATTGGTTTCAATCATCAACAGAATAGTGATTTCTAATACTGAAATAATTAAAGATTGTATTATCATATAGGCTTCTGTGGCATTGTGACATTTATGCCTTTTCCAAGGACATACACTGTCAGTAAAATCATCCTTTAAATTAATGTGTTAATTACATCAGTTTGATCTAATCTTTCATTGCATATATCCAAACCTGAAAAGAATTTCTGGATTTTGATCATAAAACAAACAGACCAGAATTTATTGTTCTTGTAACTTCCTAAGCTAAAGTTTGCAAAAGGTTTGCTTCATTATCATCTATGCTTTTATGAAAGAAATTTTTGAAGAAAAAAGAAAAAAAACTCAAAATCTATACACATTTATATTTTGGATGTTTGATAATTTAAAATTTCATTAGTTTCAAGAAAAATCTATAAAAAAATAGGAGAAAATATGTGATTATTTTTGATAAATAATAAGAAAAACATCATTTTTCATTATAATTGGTGAAAATTAGATTTAGGCAATATTTTACTTTTCATTTTAATATCTTAATCATTTTAATGCCACAGTTAGATATTGTTGTAATCTAAAATATGGTGTTAGTATAAAACAGAAATTAATGCAAAGAAGGATTGATGTATTAGATGTTTAGTAACTCTGATTACTTTATTATGTATTTATACAAAATATCATCAAAATGATACTTTGACGACATTTTGAAAACAGGAATTTCTTATGGCCAAAATGAATCACTACTTTGATTTATATCTATTCTATTGAACTGTAAAAATAATATACATTGCAAAAACTTGCTTGCCAAAGTATAAAAAGAAAATGTGTTCCACCCTCTTTTTTTAAAATTTTGATTGCCATCATCATCATCATTGTAGTTATTAAAAATAGTCCTATATCAAATTAAATGTTCTGTAGAATCTGGTTTTGTTTCTTTTTGTTCTGAGTTCAAATTCCACCAGGGTTGGGTTCAAATTCCACCAGGGTTGGGTTCAAATTCCACCTTTCAATATGATAAAATATAATATAATTTATTGCTATCCTCCACCTATACTGTTGATGTTGTTGTTGTTGCTGCTGTTGTTGTTGTTAAAGCAGTGATCTGGCAGAATGGTTAGCATATTTTATCCACCTTTACATTCTGTGCTTAAATTTTGCCAAGGTAGACTTTGCCTTTTATCCTTTTGGGGGTGGTACCAGTTGAGCACTGGGGATGATATAAATGATTAACTCCTCTCCCACAAAATTTCAGAGGTCTGATGCTGAAGGAAGGGAGGAAGATCTCTTTATCCACATCCCGTGTGATATTATATAATATATAGAGATGCAGGAGAAGTGAAAGTCACTCTATTGCTACACTCAAATGTGAGGGATTCATCTTTAAACCATTCTATATGAATGGGCAGATGAGTGGCAAAGTAATACTTATATTTAAAACAACATTAAGACACAAACTACATATGCACATCACAAACAAGATAAACTCCAATGATCAAAATATATATGTATGATGACAAGGAAATATAAGTGACAAATTCTGGTTGTAAAGTCCGCATTAAAAAAAATGTTGCCCACTATCAAAAAAATATATAATACATGCACCAGTACTGCTCCACATACTGATAAAGATGTTGAGTTGATATGTTGAAACTTTTCTGTTTGTAACAAACTACCAAAAACTAACTAAAAAGATTAAACTGGAAAATAGTCATTTTTTAACTATAATATTTTTAAAAGAAAAGCTTTATGCATATATAAATGTGTGTGTGTGTGAGGTCATGTCACAGCTTCAATACTACACATGTGTGATTAGAATGTCACAGGAAATAATTGTAAGATAGATTCTTCAAGCTGAGCCAACGAGCGGGAGACCTAAGGGTAGACCAATTATGAAATGGTTGGATAATATCCGTTATTTCAGTTGGTCATCTTTGGGAATCCAACTGGAAGGTCTCATGACAATTGCTTCTGATAAGATACTATGGAGGAAGCGCCTGAAGATTTCCTATCAGCCCTCCCAGGAATAGTGGACGGAGAAGATAGATGGAGGAATGGAAATTAGTGTTTGAAGAAAAGCAGTGAGTTACAATATATTTTTGTTAATTTGATTTGGATTATGAAGAATAATTGAAGTTTTAATTTTGGTAGTAAATACCTGTAATATAGGGAAAACTTTTTGTTTATAAACTATCTCTTTATTTTAAAATGTTTTCTTCATTTTCCTTTTTGCATCCATGCTAGCAACACTAAAAATATTATACAACTAAATTATACACAGGTGTGGACAGGTGGAGGCTGGCTATGTGGTAAAGAAGTTTGCTTCCCAACCACATAGTTTCAGGTTTACTCCTACTGCATAGTAGCTTGGGCTTGTGTCTTTTATTATAGCCTTGGGTTGACCAAAGCCTTGTGAGTGGATTTGGAAGAGGGAAACTAAAAGAAGTCAATTGTATGTGTATGTACATATGCTTGTGTCTCCTTGTCTTGATATCATGTGATTGTTGTGAATGAATCGCATTCATTTCCAATATTCTGTTAAAAGCATGTCTAGTTACAGGGAAATATTACCTTGCATGGAATCAGCTGAGGGTTGATGATAGAAAACATATCCAGCTGTAAAAAAATTTACCTCAATAAACTCCATCTGACCCACGGAAAAATGGGTGTTAGATTGACAATGATGATAATGATGATGATAATAACAATAAAAGCACAACAATTTAAACTGATGAATACATTGCAAATTGGGCATAACTTTTAAAATCAATCTCTAGAGTGAGCTTGCTATAACGACGAGCACTTTTTCAATGTTTCACATCTTAAACAACGCATATCTACCATTTTGTTTTCAATTGAAGTTTATTTCTTTTAACTCTAAATTAATTTTATTTTTGAGAGGCTTGATTATTTTTGAAATTAAATATGAAATGAGTCTGGTATAAGTGTTTAAGAATGTAACTTGAAAAAACTCCTCACTACACTTAATTGCTTTTTATCTTTCTTCAAGAAGAAATAACTAGTAATGCTAATAAATCGTTAGCATGTTCTTAATTTGAACAACCATCTACTTAATAATATTAGAATATTGTATAAAATTGTTTCAATATTAAAAACTAGCTAAATTATATACAATCTTAAAGGAAAAGAAATGGAATCTACTTTTGTCAAGTATATTTTGAACAATGTTGATTGTAAAGTACTTTATTTATTACATTGATTATTTGCTAATCTCTTAAATAGTCATTTTTATGTTAATTGTTAAATAGATATATTAAATTTGTGTAGTTTCTTTACCAAAAGGATAATATTTTGAGAGTTAACTCCTTTAGTTTCCCTTTAAAATATTATTTATATGTGGGAAAAATCTTATTTTAATACATCAAATTTTCTTGATTGTAATATTCAATTATTCCTTTTAGAATATTTTTTTATGGAAACAAAAAAATATTCACATTGTTAATTTGTATGCTTATAATTCAAGAATATATGGTAGGTTTCTTTAAACTAATTTTAGCATTATCTAAAGAATTATATGCTTTAAAGGATACAAGTTTCAATTTCAATAGTCTTTTAAAAATATTTTTCATTCAGTAAAGTAGAAAAAGCAACTAAATTTTATTCAGTTATTGAATATTTTACCTTTTGCTTATTTCAATTGCACCTTATTCTTTTCTAGATGTATTTAAAGTGATTGTTTAATATGCTTAAAAATTCAAATTTAATATTTTATGCTTGTCCCGGAAATATCACCAGTCTATTATAGAAACCCTCTTATGAAATAGAACAAATTAACACCCAGTTTCAATAAAAATACTTTTCTAAAAATCTTTAACAAAGCAATTAATTATAAGGCTTTATTGGGTTATCAAAAAATAGCTAAAGAGGAATTTCATTTCCTTATTGTTTAGGTTAACAGGCTCTTGTCAAAACATTTTCATAGCATACTGGTAATCAAAGTTTAATAACTACTTCTTTTATTGGACCGTTGTAGTCTTTCTGTACTGTCTAAATATTTTCACTTCCTTTCTTCTTCTTCTTCTTCTTCTTCTTCTTCTTCTTCTTCTTCTTCTTCTTCTTCTTCTTCTTCTTCTTCTTCTTCTTCTTCTTCTTCTTCTTCTTATTATTATTATTATTATTATTATTATTATTATTATTATTATTATTATTATTATTATTATTATTATTATTATTATTTTTCTTTGTGTATTTCAATTTGGCAATAATTTCATATGTAGCATGGAGGAAATAGTCATTCAGAATATCCTTCATTGACAAAAAGCTTACTTGCTTAGTTTTACTTCAGCTATGAGTTATCTTTAATATTGCTGTTTTACAAATATAAAAAGAAATCCAGCTAAATCAGAAAAACTGAAACTCATCTAAGCTAACTTTCAGTTGTGCTGTGATTAGCTCTGTTATTTTCATAACCTGGTCCATCTATTTCATGCCTTAGTAGTACTTAAATTCTCAAGTAAACAAGACTAACTTTAATCATGTTAATGCTGTGCTTAGTAGCAAGGTGATAAGGGGTGAATCCTACAACTATCATCAATCACACCAATTCTCTTAATTTCCAATCCTGAAAACTGACAGCTAAGTACTCACTCATCACCAGAAACTTCCTTTGGTCTTGTCAGGTAGAAAGCTTCAGAGTAGCTGCCATCAATGTTTGCATTATTAAAGGTAGGTCTAGACTAGAGATGCTGAAGTAGAGGTGAATAATTGTGGACTCTGTTCAAGAGGTAAAATGGAGTGGAAGCTCACCTAGACTCCACATACACAAGTGAGTTGAGTAGGCATATTGCTGGTAGAGAAATTGGTAAAGTAATTGAGTTTATGACAGTATAAGATTAACAGTAGATTTTTTTGTGAAGTTCTTTGATTACTTTGATAGCAAATTAGAATGACCTGATTGTCATAGCTGATGACTTTAACAAACATGTTGAGCAACTCCATGATAGCTACCCCAATGTATGTGCAGGTTAAGGATATGATCTGAAAAATTAGGAGGGATCAATGATCTTGAAGTTCTATGACACAAATTACCCAACTATTCTTGACATAGGAAACTGGTCACTCATTTGATCACCTATCAGATAATGCCAGATAGACTTCACATACCAGGAATGGAAAAGGAAACTGATTGTGAATACTATATCCTTAGTCAGTGGAAAATGTACCACTCAAAATAGGTTACTGGTCAGTAACGTCAGAATAAGAACTAGATAGACTCAGCAACACAGTGCAAGAAGGAAAATATGAGAGCTCAAAGATTCCGTGGCCTTATAGATTGGAGTAGCCATCCACTGTGACAATCAGCTCATTCCAATTTGTTATCAAAATAACTTGAGAACTTTACAGAAAATTTACTGATAATCTATCATTTATTATCAAAATAATCTGAAGACCTCTCAGAGACAGTCCTTTTGCTTAGCTATCACTTCTGATTGTGGTGCATAAACAAATAGCTATTGCTGTCATGTTCCTATGGTTAGTTAAAGAAATAATAAGAAAGAAGAGATAGAGATTTATAACTTAAGGGAGAATTGACTGTTTCTTTGGTACAAACAGCTGTGAGCTGCAAACCATATCTGTTGATAGATTAGGGTTCTTGTCAGACTGAAAGTCAGATGATAGTAAAGAGAATCTTAAAAACTAATGAAAAGTGAGTTTTTCCAATCAATGAAATCTTTTTTTAATATTATTTTTAATAGGTGTAGGTGTAGCTGTGTGGTCAGAAGCTTGTTTCCCAGCCACATGGTTCTGGATTCAGCCCCATTGCATATTACCTTGGGCAAATGTCTTCTATTATAGCTTCAGGCTAACCAAAGCCTTGTAAGTGGATTTGGTTGACAGAAGCTGAGGCAAAGGTGACGAGCTGGCAGAATCGTTAGCACACCAGGCGAAATGCTTAGCGAAATGCTTAGTCTGTCGTTACACTCTGGGTTCAAATTCCGCCGAGGTCGACTTTGCCTTTCATCCTTTCGGGGTCGATAAATTAAGTACCAGTTACGCACTGGGGTCGATGTAATCGACTTAATCCCTTTGTCTGTCCTTGTTTGTCTCCTCTATGTTTAGCCCCTTGTGGGCAATAATGAAATAAGAAACTGCGGGAAGACTGTTGACTGTATATATATCTAGTGTGTGTCATTGTGTCTGCATTTGTTCCCCACAACCGCTTGACAGCCAGTATTGGTTTGTTTACATCTCTGTTACCTAATGGTTTGGCAAAGAGACTGAGAGAATAGGTACCAAGCTTACAAACAAAAAAGAAAGCAATAAACAAAAACAAAAGTACTGGGGTTGATGCATTCAACTAAAACTACTTCAAGGCAAGTACCCCAGCATGGCCACAATCTAATGACTGAAATAAGTAAAAGGAAAAACAAAGGATTAACAAAATTTACATTCCTAAAGCAATCTTTTCATTTCAAGATGGAAATTATTTCAAGGATGATCAGTTGCTAACATTCTACAAGGCACAAGTATGATTCAGATTAGAGTACTGCTCAGATATATGGGGAAGGTGCTACTGTGACACACTCAAACTTAAAACCCTTGCTACCAAAATAAAATTAAAAAACAAAACAAGACAAAATATTTTGCTGATTAGAAAAACTCATCAACTTTCTGACATGATAATTCTTCTCTCTGACATATCTATCTCTTAATACTAATCACTCCTATCTTGTCTCATCTCCTGCTTACCACATTAAGCATTTTCCTCAGTCTATTCTTCCTAGAAATGCATCCTACTTTTTCTCTCCATACTGTTTATTTCAAATCAATTTTGACTGATCAGACCTATAATGAAAGACATTTCAGCTGTGATCTTCCTGTCTTTTTATATAATATAATATATGATATAATGTCTCTCCTTTGTAATGATGGTGAGGTGTACTTTGAAGGAGATTTGGCTGTTGTCTCTTGCAGATCAATCAACTGCATTAAGTCATTCCTTGATGACTTAACATAAGTGACTGGAATATCAGTGCTCAGACTACTGAGATCTATGAAGTTCTTCAATTTGATTATTTGTAAGTTGATGCTTGTAGAAAAATAATTTATATCCATGTCTATTTTTTCTATAAGTATCAGCCTTCAAAACAAACTTCAATTGGAATATCTGTTGTAGGAGTGAAGAATCTAAGAATCTGGGGATAAATTGTGAGTGTATAAGAGCCTGTTTTGGTCTTAAAGCTTAAGGGCTTTAGAAACTTTGTTAGTGGATAGATTTATATTTGAGATAATTCATGTGACTATATACTCTTTTTACAGAATTTATATGGTTTATCAGAGGAATTTTTCTAAAATTGAGATTTATAACAACAAATATTTAAATTCATGAAAGTAATTTCTGTTTTAAATCTTCATTACATGTCAAATTTTTTTTTCACTACATTACTTATAAAAAAAACTGATTAGTTAATTTCAAAATTTACAAGAATTCATTTATATTCTGTTAATTTATGCTTTCAGAGTCCTTGATTATTAATTTTCTATAGAATACTAACAATATCCTATTCACAGTGGATGTTAGAAAGGCTTAATATTTTAATTTGCATATTTTATTTATTAACTTCCCTAAAATAAAATAAAAAATATATGTATATATAAAAAAATTATATTTTGGAGAAGACACATATTTTTAGGAATATTTTATTAATTCACAACTTTATGAAGGTTTTCATCATTTTAGAAAACTAATGATCAATTTATTTTCAAATAGAGGGTTTAATGCATTATTGATGCTATTTCAAAACCTTTTCTGAGTAATCATGTACTATTTTTTCTTAATATCTTTATATGTATGATCTGTTCTCATTTTAATAGTTTATTTTTCAACATGATTTCTCATTTTACTACACATAATTTCCTTTGATCCATTCCTTTACATTCTACTCTTTATAACTAGAATGGTTGTCATAGAGCTTCATTTAAGTTCTTTTATTTTTATAATCATCAAAGAATTCTTTAATTTTAGATAAAATAAACAAAATAAAATCCTTTTTTAATTTCAGATTTAAAATTTACAGTGCTGGTTTTTCTTGATATTTTTTATTGAGAAAATTCATTATAAGTAGATTTGTTCTTTTCTTGACTCAGCTTTACTTGATGAAGTGTTCAGTTTATTTAGGAAGTATTTAAAACATAAAGAATATTTTGGTAAACCTCCTATTGACACAAAAAATAGACATAATTAATTATAAAAATGGGAAATCATGTGCAGGTAGCATTAATTTAAATTATGTTATGTAATAATATATACACTAACCCAAATATATACGACAGCTATTTAACATAGATGTTATTGTACAGCATAGATATTATAGTAAAACATTATAAGAAAAGTATTTTCAGTACATATAATTCTTGAGAAATTTCAATATTTTAAACTTTTCTTCCATTCTTACAAATCTCTTAAAATAATTTTTCTAATTTTTTAGAAATCTGAATTGAGATACACATAATGAGAGAGATGTCAATATGATGTATTTTTAAAGCGCTTATAGATATGTCTATACACTACTTTTTAGAAATATACTTATTTCATATGACCTATAGAATTATACGATGACAGTCTTACTATCATTCTCATGTGTGTATTTCTCACTTCTTTTCTCAATCAGTTTCATCTAACACTCATTGCTTTATCAAATAATTAGTGTCTTTTAAGTCATTAGTTACTTGTGACATCACTTACTTTATTTGTAATGTTAATAAAAAGTCTAAAACAAAAAAAAGGCATAAATGTTACAAAACCTCATCACCTCTTCCTATAAATTACAAGCCTCAGTCCTAAATAATTTGTAAAAAAAATTTATTTTCATATTGTATACATGTGTTAATCTTGGTATCTTTCATGGCTAGTCACTTTCTTATTACCTTTAACAGTTAAGTCACAAAATACCTTCAAGCCCCAGCATTAATTTTTCATTTGAGTTTATTTTTTACTTGAGTCTATTTTAATGTTTTATATTTTTACATCATAATCATTAGATATATTTATTATATTAAAAGGATTGATTCAGTACCAGTTTTCTCTAGTTACCTCTACATTGTTGACACAGTCTGCATAGAAGTAGTGCTGTCATTCTATGATAAATATATACAATTTTGTGTATTTACTTAGTTGCTTAATCACTAATACTCTAGCAGCTAAAATGGCATTATACTGTTGCTGAAAATCTCAAATGATGATGAAACATAGAGTTATTTACCATCTTTACCTGGGGAAAAAATATTAATTACCTACTAAATTGATATTATGTTTTTCATTGCATATTTAGTCTAACTTTAGCATTTTAATATTCCAAGCAATAAAATTGCTTTCATGTACATAACTAAATGGACCAAATTAAGTTCTTGGTTATACTGCATGTGCAGGCATTTTGTGTGCTTAAAAAGCTTTCTTCATATTCATGTGGTTTCAGGTTCAGTTCCACAGCTTGACACTTTGAGCAAGTGTATTATCATAACCTGTGAAATTGGATTGATGAAAATGTGCAGAAGCTTGTGAGACTGCCTGATCCTGAGTGACAGAGCCAATCCAGTACTTAGTTTAACACTGTGTGCCTGTAGCAGAGTCTGCCTTGCAGCAATCATTTGGACCAGGCCTACAACCTGAGAATAACTTGATATCTAAGCTCTACTTCCTACTGGAGTAACCTATAAGGAATGTTTTTTTACTCTTTGTTCTCACTTTCAATAAGCCCTGCAAAGATCCTGGGCACTGATTTTTCAACCTCTAAACTTGGAAAATAATGTGTATGCAAATGAAGCAGCGATTAACCTGAGTTAAATTAAACTTTTTCTTCCATGCCATAGACTTTTGCAATTCTATAATTTACACTGGTTATTTGAAAAAAAACAGAAAAAAAAAAGAAATAGATAAAAACAAAAACAAATCCCTCTATATACAAGTATTTCTGCAAGATTGAATCTACTAAGAAATTTGTTTAAGTACCTAAAGAATTATTGTTAATATACTTTAAATATTTTATCA
>NC_142930.1:88429639-88449639 GCF_046866305.1 Octopus bimaculoides | reverse complement strand
ATCCAAATAAGTAACTTGACACTCCTATATATTCCTTAATTCTACAAAACAACAACCTGCATTATCTTATCTGAAATTGTACTGTTATTGCTGTTGTACAGGCAAAATCAACCTTCAACTATAGAAGGAAATCCGCCATTGCTCTCAGATTCAAAGAAGAATTTATAGACCAAGAGATAACTTTGGGGTATTGCATGATCAGTTTCTTTTTCTCACCCTTGGTCTCTCAGTTTTAACAACATCCTTTCATCTAAACAGGCTAATACATGGAAGAAATTCCCCATTAACACAAACAACTACCTTTATCTAAGTATATTTAATGCATTCAGCTCTCATTTTCATCACTTTTACCTGGTGTTACATTTCTATAATATATTTTTCTCTCCAGAACCACGTGCTTCTTTCTATTGGTTTTCTTCTATCTACTAAACTACAACAATTCAAATAAAACATCAGTTACACTAATCCTATTAAATGATGATAATTTCTAAGCATTAAGAGATATAAAAAGGATAAAAAAATCAATTGTCTTGAAGGAACAAATAACTAAGTTTCTCAACAGAAGCATCTATTTTTAAATATCAGTATATTTAGAAGGTGATCTCCAGCATGCACTGAATGGGTTTGCTTCTGAATGCTACAAGGCTGGGATGAGAATAAGAATTGCAAAGACTAAGCCTCTCAAGTGAGTCTCCTCAGTATACTCTACATGTTAGTGGAACATCATTGAGGCAAATGAAATTTAATCCTTTAGCATTCAAACTGGCTCTTGGGAGTAATGTTACTCAATGGGATGTATACTCAGAGATCAGGGAGTCTCTCCAAATTGACCCACTACTTCTCTGCATTGAGAAGTCACAGTTCCTGCATTATAGATATATGATTAGAATGTCACAGGAAAGAATCACTGATTCTTCAAGCTGAGCCAACTGGCTGGAGACCTAGGGATAGACTAAGAATGAGATGATTGGATAATGCCCACAGCCTCAGTTGGTCATGCTTGGGATCCTAATGACAGTTGCTTTTGATAGGATGCAATATAGGAGGTGCCTGAGAACTCTACCCCAAAGACCCTTCCTGGAATAGTGGGCAGAGAAAATGGATGGATGAATTGCTATATTTTTTAACTCTAATAAATTATCTATTATCACCTACTGCCATATAATTGACAATTTGCTTGATTTTGAGAATTTCAGTCTATTGACTGAACTGTCAGAATATTATATCCCTCTAACAGTAAAGAACTAACAAAGATACTTTAACATTTCTGTAATTATATTTCTGTTTCAATTAATTCTAAAATAAATCTGAATTTTGACTGGCTTCTGAAAACAATTATAACTTTATTTACTATATAAAAGTAGTATTTGGAATACAAAATATGACAAATTTTTTGACTCAAACTTATTGTAATTACATATAAGTGCAGGTAAAATCACTGTAGTGTAAAATTACTTAACTTCTATTTAAATAACACCATATGAAATGAGTTATTTGCCAATAGTTAGCCAGGATAAATAACTGATTTGTAAAAGAAAACTTATATACAATACTGAACTTCCAGTTGAACTTGAGGTGTGCATATCGATAAAATTGTATGAAATGCATAAAATATCGATAAAATTGTATGAAATAATTTAGCAAAATATTTGAAGAGAATCCTCATCATCATCATGGCATGGGTTGGATGGTTTGACCAGAGCTTGCAAGCTGGGGAGCTGCACTTGATTCCAGTCTGATTTGGAATGGTTTCTACTGCTGGATGTCCTTCCTAATGCCAACCACTTTAAAAAGTGTGTTGGGTGCTTTTATGTGGCACCACATTGGTGCTTTTATTTGGCATGCCACATGTGGTGCCATGTGGCAATTTTATGTGACACTGCTTTTATGTGACACTTCTACATGGCACCACATGGGCACTTTTATGTGGCACTGCACAGGCACTTTTACATGGAACTGCATAGGTGCTTTTATGTGGAATCAATATGAGTACTTTTTATGTGGCACTGGCACAGGACACTTGCAGGTCAATCCTCACCAGTAGGAGGACTGATCTTAACACTTCTGCTGTGGAGTATGGGTCTTCTTGAGTACAGCAAAGTGCCAGGCATCTTGATCCTTTATCATCTCACCTGAAAAGTTCAGCATCCTGAGGCTGTTCTTCAGTACTTCATCTCATGTCTTCTTGGATTTCCCACTTCCGCATGTTCCAACTACTTTGAGAGATCGGCACTTCATTTAGAGTTGTTGGCATCCATCTGCATCACATGACCAAACCAGCACAGTTTTTTTCTCTTGCACACAACAACTAATTCCTCTTATGCCTAACTTCTCTCTCATAACACTAGCACTCTATCAAACATGTTCATTTAAATTACACATCCAATGGAGCACACTAACCTCATTCCTTTCTAATCTTTGCATATCCTCTGCATTAGGTCCTACGTCTCATTACCAAGTAGAATTGCTCTCTGTATATATGCATCATACAATCTTCCTTTCACTCAGAGAGAGAAACCTTTCATAGCCAACAGAAGTAACAGCTGTCTGAATTTCTTCCATCCTGTTCTTATACAAGCTAATTTTCTCCATCGTACATACACACATACTAATGCACACAGACCACACACACACAGACCACACACACACACACACACACACACACACACACACACACACATGCACACACACACACACACACACAAACAAACACACACACACACATGCACACACACAATGATGGACTAATATAAGTTTCAAAAATTTGGCACAAGGCCAGCAAATTCAGAGGAGGGGGCTTGTTGATTACATTGACCCCAGTGTTCAACAACTGTTACTTAGTTTATCGACCTTGAAAGGATGACAGGCAAAGTCGACCTTGGCAAAATTTGAACTCAGAATGTAAAGATGGATGAAACATGATGGACTAATTTAATTAAACAGAATTAGTTATTTAGCTGATTAATTAAAAATCAAATATTGGGAAAAAATATTTTAAAAGCTTTTGCTACATTTTCCATCTGGAATCATTTCATCATTATGTTCACAAGTTGCTCTCACTACAGAAAATTGAACTATTATAGTTTAAAGGTCACCCAGTGTTCCTTGCAGTTTTTTTTCTTTTCTACAGTTGCTTCTTTATTTGAAAATCCTTTATATTCAGAGTCGTTATTACTAAATCTGAAGTTTATCTCCTCCACCACCACCATAATCATCATCATCATCATCATCATTTAAAGTCTATTTTCCATGCTGGTATGGCTTGAACAGTTTGACAGGAGCTGGCCAGCCCGAGATCTGTCCAGCCCGAGATCTGTCCAGCCCGAGATCTGTCCAGACACCAATTGCCTGTTGTGGCATGGTTTCTATGGCTGGATGCTCTTCCTTAGCTTTTAAAATTTTAAAGAACAGTAACACGTTTTGCAGATAAGTAATGTGAAGCATGTGAGGAGATTAGCTGTAAAAATCCATTAACAAAATTTATCAGAAATTTCACTGTCATTGTTGTTGTAAAGGCAAAAATCAACCTTCAGCACTCAAAGGAAGTCACTCATTGATTTTGATATTAAACTGTAAGAGAAATGCATAGGATGATAGATAACTATGGGATATTTCATGACCTGTAAGCTTCCAACCTTTTCCAAATGCATCTGTTCAGATACCTCTGTCTGTCTCTGTCTGTCTGTTTTCTCTCTCTCTCTCTCTCTCTCTCTCTCTCTCTCTCTCTCTCTCTCTCTCTCTCTCTCTCTCAATAATTTTAACAGCATTGAAACAGGCTAATATTTGGATGATATCCTGTTGCATGATATACAACAAATGTTTACCTAATCAAAGTTGTATGTTATTAAAAAAGTAAAAAGATCTATGTTGATATTTTGGTTTAAATCTGAATGATTTCAGAGGCTTTGGTAGTATATGACTAAGTGTGCTTTTAGCATTTTGGAAATGATGGAGTTGGGTCTTCTCACTTTGATGAAAAGATACAAACCACCACTGTAATTAACAAATATTTTATTTGTTTACAGTCTTCAGCTCAAAGCTTCTCAGAGGTGTAGTGCTACCAGAGTGCTATTCTGACACCTCTGTTAATAGTATCACTTCCAAAATACAAATTTATTTATTCATGTAGATACAAGAAAATTTGTGTGAAGATTGAATCTTCTTTAAACTTTTATATATCTTTAAAACTAATTTATCCCAAGTGAGGTGTTTGTATGCATTTCAGCAGATGTTGGATGAAGAGAATGCTTGCTAATTAACTACATTTGCTCTTATCCACTGTTTCCAAATCATCTAATTTTGTTTATAAAATTTTTCTTTTCAACACTTCCACTTGTATACTTTTGAAATATTATTGATAGTAACAAGCAGAAAAGATGTCAAAATTTGTGAAGTTGTCTCAGTAGAGCAGCTTTTACAATTGGTTATTATGGACTCTGATAGTGAGGATGGCATACCCAATGAAGACATTTTTATGAACTTTTTCAATCTGTCTGCACCGTGGGCCCTGTTGTCTTCTCTGACTCAATCTCATTAATAAGATTACATACATTAGCAGTGGATGATTGTCTGTGGATTACTGTCTGATACAAAAGTAAATTTTTCTCACAACTCTAAGGATTTTTAGCAGTGTTATTTTCTTTCCTTTGTAAACAAACTGAAGACTGTAACAGAAATAACATGCAAGAGTCTGATAACAATAACAGTGACAATGGTTGTTGCACCTGCTTGTAGTTCAAATTTTTTAATTGTGTTCAAATGCAATTCTAAAAGTAATAGTGTTCAAAGTATGGGTTGTATCCTTTTTCAGATGTTTGAGCAGGAAAGATGTAGAAGAAAAGAAGGGAAACTTATTCCTGATTTGAGTTCATATATAATAAACATGGGTGTAAAGTATGTGAAGATAAAACCAATCTGAAATCTACTTCTAAGGGTTTGAGGCTGTCCAACAAATGGTAGATGTGATGTGCATCCTGCTGAAGTCTCACAAAACAATGTTGATTATAAACTATTAAACTCCTTGACACTACTTCTGTAAGAGCTGAAAATAGGGCTAATGTAGATGCTTTTAGAAAAGTATGTGGTACTATGAATGTTATAGATGTAGTGGTGTCAAGTTATTCAATTTTTTTTGTTCTGCATATTATTTAGCTCAAAATGAGAGATCATTCTCTGATCAATAGCTTTCAGTAAGAAGTTCAAAACAAAAATGCTACTGATATTGGAATTAAACTGCATTCCCACATGAGGGTTACAAAGATAATTGATTACATAGCTGTTATTATTGATTTCAAATTTTGGTACACGACCAGCAACTTTGAGAGAGAGGATAAGTCAGTTACAACTAGTACTTATTTCATTGATCCTGAAAGGATGACAAGCAAAGTCAACCCTGGTGGAATTTGAAATCAGAACATAAAGAGCTGGAAGAAATGCCACAAAGCATTTTTTCCAGCATGCTAAGGATTCTGCCAGCTCACCATGAAACAGATAAATGGCATTGAATGTTTATAACAAGATTCTTGAAAGATTTTCAAACTTCAAAACCTCAAAGTATGTATAAAATGTGTGTCCTTGGTAAAGGCTACTGGTTTGCTGAAACATCACCTAATTATGGAGTAGGTGCAATATCATCTCTTTGTAAGAGCTGTAAGTTTTTCCTTATATATTAAATGCCTTTAGAGCTAATGTGAAGAATCATAAACATTGCATCCTTTTAAGATTACTGAGCTAATTACAACTTACATCTATTTGTCCTGTTGAGCACAAGAGGGGATTCAAACGCATGAACATTATTGCAGCAACAACATGCTTGATAAATCTCATAAACCATGTTTGTTAAATCACAGTGAACCTCCTTTAGTTTAGTGATCCTCTGAAATGTCTATAACATAATGGTTGCAGTACCACAGATCAACAGATGACATTAGAGTAAGAGTTGGTTCTGAGTCTAGACACAAATTACACCTGATCCTTTTACCATTTATCTATAACTTGTTTCAGTCATTAGACTGCAGCCATGTAGGGGCACTGCCTTGAAGAAGTTTTAGTCAAATGAGTTGACCCTGGTACTTATTTTTGTTTTCAAAGCTTGGCACTTATTCTATTGGTCTCTTTTGCCAAACTGCTAAGTTATGGGGATGTAAACACACCAACACTGGTTGTCAAGTGGTGGTAGGGAGAAACACAGGCACAAAGTCACACACCCACACACACTTGATGGGCTTCTTTCAGTTTCTGTCTACGAAATCCACTTACAAGGTTTTGTCAGCCTGGGCTATGAGAAGACACTTGTCCAAGGTGCTATGCAGTGGGACTGAACCTAGAACCATGGGGTTGGAAAGCAAGCTTCTTACCATACAGCCATGCCTGCACCTTTGTGGAAATTTTTGTAACAATTCTCTTTGATGGTATTTGTTAATTACCTTTATATTGGTAAAATGTAAAACACCTAATTACCTGCTATTTTTAATTGCCTGCTAATTATATTTTGTGAGCATCTGACAACATGTTCAACACATTGTCAATAAGTATTACTACTTATTGTACCACTTATACACTGAAATCTTGTTAACATTTGAACTATCAGTGATAGTTGGGTGTATAATATATACAGAGGGAAGATATAGGAAATGGTAAGCATTTTGTCAGATCTGTCACTTAATAAATTAGCATTGCACACTTAAAACTTCCTTTGGGTAATCATGGAATAGAGTGGTATTCCCTTACCACATCACGCTACTGCATCTAGAATTAAAGTAGTGGATTAAAGGACAAAAGAATATCATACTATAGAATACATGTTTTTTAGTAAATGAGTGATTTTAGTATTGTATATTCTATAGTTAAGTTTTTAGTAGGAAATATACTTTATAAGATGATTTAAAGATTTTCTATTAAGAGATGTCGGCAAACTGTAATTATTATTAACGACTGTTTCTAAATACCGCTTATGTACAAATACTCATTATTTATCCACTAATAGGTTAAATAAAAACATGTTATGTTAAAATTAAGCAACAAGGTTTGATACTTTTAACAATAGCAAAAGTTTAGATATTTCCAATGAATAAAAATTTACACCTTAGTTTGAAGAATTATAATTCCATTGAAATACATCCTGTACCTCTCAGGTGACTATTCAGTCTCATTGTAGATCTGCATGGTTTGAAGCATAGGTGATAAACAAAAGTTGTAACTTACTGTGTGCTTTTAACTGGTTATTTCTGCACAGGCCACCACTCTTCTTATGTCAAAACTCTTGCAGTAGAGGGAATGAAAAATGAGGTCATCCTAAAGAGACGTCTGAGACATCTGTACATCATTGAATTATAATGGTAAAGGCTTATACAACACAAGTAGTACTCACCCAGTTTCTATGATTAGTACCTAGTGACAGTCTGAAGTAAGATGACCAGCAATCACATGAAACCACAGGTTTTACATCAGAGTGTCCCTGTGACAACAGCTAAGGGCCATCACAGCTAGTGGTTTTACTTCTTGCTATGATACTAACCAAGAGTATTACCATGCCTCCATGCTCAGGTGGAATGTCATCACGTATGCTAGTTAATCCATAGCTGGGACCTGACAGGTGCTACTTCTCTGGGTCAGAGTAGACCTGGAAACAGTCGTGGTTAAGAAGTGGTTCCATGATCCTCAAACCCTGGAGCTCCTGAGCCAGAGGCCCACAACTAGATGCAGTTTAAAGCCATACTCAGGACTGGCAGCCAGTATGTTGTAGCTCTGAAGAAAATGAAGAAGATTCTCCACTTTTTTTTTTCAGTTGATTGATTATAGATTGATTGCTAAATGTGATTATTACACCAGGGAACTAGGCTTCTCCCAAATTTTATTGGAAACATGTAATCTAAGTGGAATAAATATATAAAAATCCATTATATCCACTTTCTGTGTGCATTTTCTGTATTACTCTGTAGCAATATACCAATTTACTTGGTGGCTTTACCTCAGTTTTACAAATTGGACTGGTAACAGTTTGTTAAGTTCAGATTATCTGGATTCCTACATCTATCACAAGACAAATTGTTAGCCTGGTGTACCTTCTTGTATAGAGAGTTTATTAAGTATATCACCTGGATTATTAATCTTTTTTCCCTTTTGATATGTATATATAAATAAAGTGATGTAAAAGGCCAGGCTGAGTAACCTAATGGATACCATCGCTGTAAGGCAACAGAAGCTGCTCAATATATGCCCACAAAATGATCAGTGAGAGCCACTCTTGGGTTGAAACCAAAGAGGAAACGTAGGAGGTGAGACAGACCTGTCAAGACAGCTGAATACTGTAGAGGATGACCTTGCAGATATAAGCCAAGCTTGGTAGCAGGGATTGTGACCATAGCCTTAGTTCCTCCCATTCCTTATTGGCCTTTAGGTGATGAGAGATCTCTGTCCAGCATGGTTACAATCCCTGCTACCAAACTTGGCTCATACCTGCAAGGTTATCCTCTACAGCATTCAGCTAGGTCTTAACAGGTCCGTCTCATCTCCTATGCTTCCTCTTTGGCTTTGAACCAAGAGTGGCTCTCACTGGTCACTTTGTGGGCACACACTGAACAGCTTCTTTTTGCCTCACAGTGATAGTATCCATTAGGTTACTCAGCCTGGCCTTTTTCATCATTTTATTTGAGATGTTGTCACACCAAGAAGTTCTTAACATGGTCTTCAGGTAACACCTGTGGAATCTATTTGTAGTTCTATAGATTCTATTGGTCTTTGCCTTTATTTCACAAATACAAGCCAGTGTTGGCATAATAATGGACACATATAGGCAAAATTTGGTATCTTTGTTGATAGAGGAGTTGCACAATACAGACTTTAGACACTGTTTCCATTGTTAGTGATGTTACTGCCCAGGCACATAAGCAAAAGCAGTGATCTCTGGAGTTTGGTTCTATAGCCAGATTTGTTTCTGCTATGCCTCACCATTAATCATCACTTGCAGTTTCCCATTTCTGATCTACAGACCAACCTTTGAACTATTGTTACTGTGACTTGTCCTCATTTGTTATAGGTGCTGTACTATAGATGTGTTAAGGAGTTTCTGATTGTCAATATAGTCAAGGTCAGTGATTTTTCCTGACATCTTTTGATATTGTATGCTGGATCCCATATGGAATTCCTGATGATGAAATCTACCATCAGCAGAAACAAAAATGGAAATGTACACATCCCTGATTCATCATTATGATGATGTTAAACCCTTCTTATTTCTTTCCCACTATTGGTTCTGATGCAGTACCCTTTTCTCTGGTAAAGTGATTGCATAATGTTGATATAATATGTATGCACTCCATACAGCATGACAATCTATCATAGAGGTTCGCTATGTACATTGTCAAGATGTCAAGGGCCTTCTTATAGTCAGTAAAGTTGGCTACAGATAGCTGCTGGAACCCTTGACTTAGTTCAATGATGTTGTGTGGTGTCATGATATATTTATTGCATGACCTTTTACTCCTGAATCCCACCTGTTCCTCTTGAAAATGTTCATTTATTGTCTACTTCAGATGGTTAAGGACACTGCAGAACTCTTCACCAAGGACATGCAACAGATTGTGGCACTTGTTGCATTCACTTAGAGCTCTTTTCTTAGTAATGTTATTCTCTCTCTCATCTCCATGCCTCAGCTATTTCCTCATAGTGTCACATTAAGTTGTAAATGTATCCCAAAATCCTCTAAAAGCCTCCATTGTGTGAAGTCAAAGAGATAAACTACATCCAGCCAGTTCAGAACTTGGAAATGTTCCATCCATTGGTTGCTGCTTCTTCCTTCTTATCAATGGGTTGCCAGCCTTACTCTTTTGGTACACATGAACTACTTCTTGCTGTTGTCAGCTCTTTCATGACTCTCTACAGACATTTGGTGTCATTTCCCACTGTTACCTTTGTGCCTTTCATCTCACACCATATACTCTTGTCCCTCCTACAACTTTTCATACACTGACCTGTTCATTAATTCTGTTTTGTTGCTTACATGTACATACATCTTTTGCTTGGTTCTGTTTTAGTTTTTATTTCTTCCTTCCTGTTGATCATGTTTCATGAGGATATAAAGATCTATCATTCCTGAATGTTGCTTTGCTTGCATCCAAGTAATTTGCCAGTATTTAGTGTGTTGATCTGTTGAAAATGAGTTCCCAGTCCCTCATGATCAGAGTTACT
This sequence comes from Octopus bimaculoides, assembly GCF_046866305.1. Lineage (NCBI taxonomy): Eukaryota > Metazoa > Mollusca > Cephalopoda > Octopoda > Octopodidae > Octopus > Octopus bimaculoides. The sequence continues at coordinate 88,439,451 of NC_142930.1, read as the reverse complement.
CTAAAGCTTGAAAATTCTTCTTCACCTTTTCAAGGAACCTGCTCAAAATTACTGCCTGCTTGAGAGCTTCTGTTGCATGGACAGCATGCTTTAATATGATATTAAGCTGGTGATGAATAAATTCATTACTTAGCTGGACAGTGAAAGTATATTCTCCATAGTGGGACCTCATGGTTTAGTCACCATTAACACAAAGGTATTGTGGTACAAAGGCAGCTGGTATTGAGTAGGCTGCTGCAGGCTCAATGCTGGTAACACTTTTCTGCCCACAAGTGTATTCATAAAGCATCAAGAATGAGTTCGACTACATTGTTGTTAATACTTGGTGATGGCCATTCTTGTAGGATATTCACACTCATTGTGGGGCAGATATTGACTCAGATGGTTGGAAGGATCATCATCACCATCATTTAACATCCATTTTCTATGCTGGTGGCATGAGTTAGATGGTTTGATAGGATCTGGAAAACTGCAAGGTTGTGTTGAGCTCCAATGTCTGCTTTGGCACAATTTCTATGACTGGATGCCCTTCCTAATGCCAACCACTTCATAGCCTGTACCAGGGTACTTTTATTCATATTACAGCACTAGTGAGGCTGTAGTACAACTTGCAAAATTCTCTATTTCTTATATTTATAGGGAAAGTTTTGTAATTTCAAGTAAATATTTAACAATGACACAATATCAGATTTTGGAAAATACCTATACTTTTTAGAAATCATTTTCTAGTCCTTTTATATATGATCTGTTACACTTCAGTAAATTGTAAAATAAATGAAAGAATTAAAATTTCAATTTCAGTTTCCATAAACATTCTCAATCCATATCAAGTAGACTCTTCAAAGCTAAAATTTTATCACTGTACATTTTTTTTACATTGAATGATAAAAAATATGTATAAGTTATGAAGATAGTTTATAAATTCTTAGCTCAATGAAATCATTGAAAATATTTTGTTTTAGATATTGGCTATTTTATATATGAATGAGGTTTGAGGGAAAACAATAGTATTATATAGTATTATAATACTTCCTGTATTCAGTTTCTTATAATTACTAAGAAATTAAGAAAGCAGCTGAAGGTTAAATATATTTACAATTGAAACAGAATGGCATAGTGCCAAAGTCATGCACTTGGTGTTTTGTTTGGCAGAACAAGAATATTTTTTTTGTTTTTGGATTTAGTTTGCAAGATTCTTTATGTGAGTTCGTGTGTTGAAGCATATTCTGTTGTGTCTGGGGAGTGTCATTCTCTTTTGGTGCCTTATAATTTAACACACTCACAGTTTTGAAAACTATTGAAAAGTTTGCAAGACGCAAGGAAAATCTTAGAAAAATTAAAAAGAAATAAGTGGAAATTTTACCAGTGAGTGTGTTAAATTTTAAGGCACCAAAAGAGAATGACTCTCCCCAGACACAAAAGAATATTTTCCTTTATTGTATTTGGAATAAAATATAAACAAATTAGAGCTTTAATGCAAATGTCAATCTAGGGTTAGAAATTTAAGTATCATCCAATTATTAAATATTGCAAATGAGAGAAGTTTTTTTAAAGACAAAATCAATACTATTTAAAATTTTTATCTTTATCATTTTAAAAAAAGTAGTGTTTCATATGAAAAACAGACATGATTTTAGATTAAAAAATATTTTCAGTGAAATTTATATATATTGTCACCATAATGGCAGTGCCCCAGCGTGGCCACAGCCCATGGCTGAAACCAACAATAGAATAACACAATGATAATATGTAACTATATGTAACTATGATTATGAGGCTGATGTACTGCAAACTGCACTCTACATGGTCTTTTGACCAGGTAGCAGCAAAATCTTGCACAAATTACATTTTATTGTTCTAAATAAATTACTATATGGTTGAAATACTTTTCACCTTTGGTTTGGTTGATTAGAATTGATGTGGATTAAACAAAAATTACAGTTCTTTTTACTGATAACACCTAAGATGTATATTTTATGTTTTCTTTTTAAAAATTTCTTGCAGGCAAAATCTGACAAGTACTTTTAATAAGTATGTGCAATGAATAACTCTTATTAGATAATAGACTAAAAGTCTGTATGATACATTGCTTTGTCTGAGAAGTTTCAATTTAACAACACTTTTAGTGAAGACATTTTGTTTCTAAACATTGTGGAAAAATGCCACTTTCACGAAACATATTGAGAGAAGAAGATGAAGATAATTCTCATTCTAAATCGAAATATTTATTGCATATGTCTAGTTTACAATGTTATCAAATTGAGTATAAGTTCAAATCAGACATAACAACACAATCATTTTAGTCCACTGACAGCAATCCTATCTCTCAGAGAATTGTTAACTGCAACCCCATATTCCAATTGATCAAGTGCAATTGTTATAGGTAATGTTTCTATTGAACAGTAACAATTTGATTGTAGCAGTGAAAACATGGACAGGAAGGAATTATAAGATGGCCAATATTTTGGAAGAAAAGACTATACTGAGTGCAATACTTCAAGATGTTAAAAAAATTGGAATTATGTCACTATGTAGACCTTTGAGTAAATTAACGCTAAAATATTCCAATTTCACACCAAGATACAACCCAAAATACCAATAGCATAGACCATTAGTCTTAGCCATTCTGCAGCACCAATATAGCTGTAATTCTCATCTGTTTATCGAACTACATTGCCTACTTGCCCAGCAAACATAGACAACTATTTTCCAGGATAACTGACAACAAAATCATCCTTTTCAAATAGGATCCTTTTGTCCATTGATGGCTTGCCAGTTCTACATTGTCCCACATTCCAACCATTACCAACAGCTTTTAACAAATAAATAAAATTGATTACACACTCTGAGTACTCATTCTCCCATTTGTTTACACACACACACACACACACACACACACACACACACACACACACTTGATTAGATATATGGTTGTGACAGTTAACACTTCATATCTAGTTTTTCAAATGTCATTTTCCCAGTCATCAGACTGGATATGAATATATGATAGGTACAGGCAGCATGGCAATGTAGCTAAGAAGTTTGCTTCTAAACCACATGATTCTTGGTTCAGTCTCACTATGTGACAACTTGGACAAGTATCTTCTATATATTATTTGCACTCAGTAATACACCTATTACTATCATATAAAAAGGGGAATTTGACATGACGATCAGTCGGACGCTGACACTCGTTGATGCTGCATCGAAGAGGCCAGGGAATAGAAGAAAGAAGACATGCACCCAACACCAGAGCTGAAGACACCTCCGAAAGAGGGGGCCCCGCCACGTCAAAACGGTAGAGGAGTAGGGGCCGAAACCGGACGTGGTTCCTCCTGATGATGTCTTGAGCTAACTGGATCCTATAAAGGAGCTGTTGTGGTAGCAGACCACAGGGTTTTTAGTAAGATCATATCAAAGTAGCTTTAAAGACAATGAAATTCAGAGCAAAAACACCTGTTCTTTTGCTTTTACTGTTGGCATCATCTGTAACTCTTCTAGGACTAAAACCAAACCGACATTCTGTCATCACTTCTTTGGCTTAACTTTTCCTTATGTTGATGAATATTCTACTAAACACTTATAAATTATTCTGTAGTTTTCAAGGTTTTGCTTGCAACACTTTTTTATATGATGGTGTTATCTGTATACAGGCCCAGTCTTTTGTTCTCTTTTCCTGCTTTGCACATGATGTTGAACATTGTGTGTAACATATTAACTATGTTCTTTCTTCCTGCTTTTAGTACTTTAGCACTAATATCATTTACAATAGGAGCTTTAATTTTTAATTTTTTATTACCTTTCCTATTTCTTCTTTTGTTATTTCTGCATGAGTATCCACACCAGATAGACCGTACAGATTTCTGATATTGCTTCCGGGTTGTGTAGGAATTTAGTGTTAAGGTGTTGTTGAAAACGATCTTTCAAATACTGAAGTACGTCAGCTGTGTTTGTATGTATGTTACTGTCTTTATCTTTGATTGCACTGTATATTTTTCTGCTCTTTCCTTCCATATCATGGACTGACTTAAAAAGGTTGTGACTATTATTGTTCTTGAAATCAACTTCTAATAGTTTTATTTTGTCATGTAGGTTTTTGTTCTTTTGTATTTTGGCTGCTGTTTAGACTGCTTTGTTCTGTTCTTTGTATCGTTTGGTTTTGACAATATCGTCTGGGTTGTTCAACATTTCTGTTCTTGCATTTCACCTTTGTTCACAGCATGTCTTTATTTCTAATAGTTGGTCTGTCACTTGTTTTGGAGCTTACAAGCTGGCGGGATTTCATCTGTTATTTTGTTTGTTGTTTCTTTCAAAGATACATACACTTTGTATAAGTGTGTGTATATGCATATGCTATATATGCATATTTAGATCAATGTGTGTTTGTGTGTGTGTGTATATATATGTGTGAAAGTATATATATATATATGCATATATGTGCATCTCTGTCTGTCTCTGTCTCTTTGTCTCTCTGTCTCTCTGTATTTGTATGTGTATATATGTAGGTGTATGTTTAGCCATATAAAGTATATGTATATTTACACATTAATCATGTGTGTAGTTGAGTATGCACATAAATGTCTGTGATTCTGTATTCACATGTGTCATGAGTAGTTTCGGTATGTGCATGTATATCTCTGAATATATCCTTATGTGTACAAACATGTGTGTGCATGCATATGGGGTTGTGTAGGCATGGCTGTGTGCTTAAGAAGTTCGCTTTCTGGCCACATGGTTTCAGGTTTAGTTTCACCTAGCAGCAACTTGGCAAGTGTCTTCTACTATAGACCTAGGCCAACCAAAACCTTGTGAGCACGTTTGGTACATGGAAGCTAAAAGAAGCCCATTATAATTATGGGTGTGTATGTGTATATATATATATATATATATATATTGTCCAACCAGTCACTAACTCCAAAAGTTTTTTTATTCTCTCTCTATTTATTTCTTCATGTTCCTTTCTGTTGAAGAGCGTAGGCTCAAAACATAAAAGACTTTCTCACCTTCCTGAGCGTCAAACTAATACACCTGCTTGTTGTTTATACACCTGTTTTTGTCTTTTGGTTTTCTGTAAATTTCAACTATATATATATCTTAATATATAAAACTGAAAATGTCTGTCAGTCTGCGTGTCTGTGTGTCGGTTTGTCTGTGTGAATCCCTAAAATTCGAGAACTACACAAGGTTACATGCAGTGTCATAGGTAAAAAATATTTTCAAGTTCTTGCTTAATGCAAGAGCCTGGAGCAACCTCTTATCTCTTACACCATTTCAGTATTACAACAATCTCTATTGTAATGTGAGATACTTTCAGTTTAATAGTTTCACTCTGTAATAAACTGCAACATTGGTGACAGGGCATCAAAAACACATTGTAGCTCTTGTAACTGAAGCAACAAAGCAACAACAGTAAAAAAAAAATTTAATATTAGAAAAATACTTGTTCTCAAAATAGTAATTTACATAGACCAGGAGCTCTAATCTATTTTACAAATTCTCATTTGGAATATTTCGGTAGAAATATCTTTGCCTGGAGCATAGTGTAGAAAAGGTCTCACTAGCGCTTGTTTTGGTTTATATGGATTTATGATTAAAAGTAATAAGTGTGACAATACTGAATGGATATTATCAAGTGGATGTCAAAAGTAAGAATTTGTACATATTAAATGGATCCTTATCTGTTAAAACTATAAGTATATTGATGAAATAATAGTAAAGGGGTGTTTAATTGAATCTATGATAGAATGATTATATCCTTGGTTTGTTCCCATTCCATGGTATCTTGATCAAATTCAGTTTTCTACAGCTTCAGAGCAACTCAGAACTTGTTAGTGAAAATTGATAGCAAAATAAGCTGCAGAGAAGCTCCTTGGATGAGTGAATTATACATTAAGAATTATCTTAAGTGTGTGTGTGTGTGTATAAGTATATACATATGTATACGTGCACATATCTTTTATGTTTGTTTATGGCAAATCTTTTGAATATGCAAATAAAGCTCCTATTCTATTATGTTGGCGACAGTCTAATGATGCTGACTGGTGAATCAGTTTTTCAGGGTTGCATTGAGCTGTACTGATATAAATAATAACAATAATAATAATAATAACAATAATCATAACAATAATCTTTGGATGAAATTTATTAACATTTAATGCATCGCTATACACATTTCCACAAACCGCATGTCTCTTGTGATCACAGTCCATATTCCTGGGATGATTACAGTGCAGTCTGTAGTATACATTGGTATTGGGTTGATCATCTTCATGGATGCATTAAATGTTTATAAATTCCATCCAAGATTATTATTACTATTATTATTGTTGTTGTTGTTGTTATTATTATTATTATTATTATTATTATTATTATTATTATTATTATTATTATTATTATTATTATTATTATTATTATTTGTATATATGTGTTTATGTATGTATGGAATACTCAGCCACTTACATGTTCATTCAGGAACTGGTAATTCAGTTGGTTGCATAACTGAACTCTCATTGCTGAAGAATGGATATCCACCACCATGTTTAATATTTGCAACATTTAATATGTCTTCTTGCATCTTGAAGATATGTAAACACATTATTTAAAAAGCTATTTATTAACAATTATAATACACAAAATATTTATGTAATATCATAATAAATAATTATTGTAAATTTACTAGCACTTTTGTAAGTATTGGTGATTTGTACCCATTAGAATTTTAAATAATGTGTATTTAATACAATATGTTCAAAAATTGGTTTCTTTTTCATTTCAAGAATTTAATTAAGTAAAATTTTAGAAGTTACCTAATAATAAAAATGAAGCCAAAGATTTTTATGATTTCTACTTTAGTTTACATCTTTCTTTTTTCAATTAGTAATATTTAGTTTAAAAGTAACATAACATAATATCCTTTATTTAAAAACTTTTATTTCAGAAGATTCATGCTCCAAAGAGATAAAAATTAGAAATACATGCCCACTCAAATAGATTTTTATTTGTCATATTGTGTATAGCTGTGGATGTACAAGCTTTTGTATATACATCATGTATATTGGTGTAAAACATACCTAATAAATTCATACAATATATACAATGTATCTATACAGAAATATAAGCATAAGTATTATATATGCGTACATGCGTACATACATACTTGCATGTATACATGCATGTATGCATGCATACATATATACATCCATACATACATATGTGTATGTATGTATGTATATATATATATATATATATATATATATATATATATATATATATATATATATATATATATATATATATATGTATATATATATATACACACACATATATATGCACACATACATACACTGTGTAAATGTAGTAAATGTATGTTTTTGTGTGTGAGTGTGTTTGCGTTTGTAAAAAAACAAACAAATTTTGAAAATATTTATTCAATTTGATTTTGAAGGTTTCAGAAGATATGTGCAGTCACAATAGCTACTCTGCATAAAGGACAATAAAATTATAGGTTGATGTCTAATTTATGGCATTGTTTCTCATCATTTCTTTTTATTTGTTTGTATATCATTTGTGCCATTCATCTAATAACTTTAAAAGAGAATTCTGACTTGAATATTTTCTTCAGTAAAATTTGAGTAAAAGATTTCTTTCAAGAAGAAAATCAAATTTCAATATTTATTCCTGGGAAAGAGTGAAATTGAATTTTCATTTATAACCATTCAGTTGATTTTTTTTGTGTGTGAAAATTGATTGCTAATAGGGAAATGTATATCAACATCGGCACCTTTATGCATATAGATGTGTTTAGGTGTTTGCATGCTCAATACTGAAGATTTGTATAGGTTAACATTAAATTAGAAAAGAAATATTACAGCTTTAGATGCAATACTAGATTTAGTCAATGAATTCTATATGTGGTTTATCACCATTTCTCTTTTCTTTCATTTGATTTTCTTTTCATGTATATACATTCTATAAGAACACCTTTTGGTTTATGTTGTAATGAACTAAACATGAAAACAAGAAAAAAAAAAAAAGAACATCACAAAATCTCATGAAAAACTTGAATTGAGAAATATATTTGTATTTCCAAATATTTCCTAACCAGAACAATGTGATATTTTTGCAGAGAAACAATTGAAAAGTAAATATATATATATATCTTAATATTTCACAGAAGCTACTTCTCTTTCAGATATTTAAAACTACATGTTATCTGAACATTTCTAAAAATATAATCTAAAATGTGTTATACTGTCACATCCTTTCTTGGTTTATGTGTACTTCATATATATGCTTCTATGCCACTGCTTTTCATTTAAGCACCGTTTATTCCTATCATATGTCTATTCCAGACATCCCTCTTGAATAATGTTACCAAGCAATTTATCAGGATATTTCAGGGGTGATTATAACATTGGATTGTTACTTATCTCCTGGAGTATAAGGAACCAAAGACAATGGCTGGCCTACTTGCTACAAAATAGTCAGCAAATCTTTGTCAGATCACACCCAATTGATTTTTTAAAAAAAGGAAGAACCGATTTGCTAATATAGTCCTGGATGTACATAAAATATTGCAATTGCTTTCTTTGGAATACTTCAACTTCCTTTTGCCACCGCCCTGTTTGGAGTCTGCTAATACCATTTTCCAAAGGTAACTTGCCAACTTAGAGAACAATAGCTCACTTTTCATCTGAGAACTGTTCCCAGTGGTATGAAAACTTACTTTTAATTTCTCTAAATATGCTTGCCATACTTCTGCATGTGTTTATCTCTGTGTGTCTGTTACCAACCTGCTTATTCCATATTTTACTCACATGCTACTTTCATCAGTTGATTGCTTTGCCTTTACTTCATCACATCTCACACCAATGATCTTTCTGTTGCCATCTCACCACTTTATCCCATGACCCTTATTGAGTTACCTCCTCATCCTCATCTCAACCCTACTTAGCATATTCACTTCTCTGTCACTTCCATTTAGAAACTTGTACTTATTGTTTGGTAGGAAAAAGAGGAATATGGGGGCATGTATTGTAACAACATATTGCTTACAACTTTTGGTGGATGATGCCTTTTCACCACTCAGCTGAAAACTCTCCAACCCATGCGTTTGTTTTGGGTAGTTGTTCATGGTGAAGGTTTTACAAGGTCAGAGTGCAAACCAAACCCAACCTCTTTTAGTTGCCTTTTACAACATGCCAGTTCCCACACTACACTAGAGCAATGTGAAATGAAGTGCTTTGCTCAAGAACAAAACTTGGTGTCCAGTTCAGGACTTGAAACCACAGTTTGTTGATCACAAGTGCAACATCCTAACCACTAGGCCACATGCTTTCACAATTCTAATTCAGGATTGAACTTTAGATAAATAAATGTAGTGCATGATCTGAAGTATTTAATGATTTCTGAAAATACTTTGTATGGTTAAAGAAATGACCAGTCTTCATCTCTATGTTAAGTTTCTAGACGAAAGTTATCTCTTACATTTTCTTTTATTTATCTACTTATCTATTTTATTTTATTTTTATAATTTCAGTTAGTATTTTTTATAGTTTCATAATGTACAATATGAATGCTATGTGAGTAGAAAGCTTTTTAATAAAAAATTTTTTTTATAAATGTTCAATTGAAAAGAAGTAAAGCAAAATTTTGATTCAGAGGGAATCATTCATGTGGCTTTCTAATGCCTGGTAGTAAATAAAGGATTAGAATACTTCAAGAGATTAAACAAATTATTAAGCTGTCTTTAAAAGGTTTCAAAGTGTTAAGTCCATCAAATGTCACAAAACAGGTTTAAGAAATGTTGACTT